>NC_067476.1:55319073-55441573 GCF_947179515.1 Apodemus sylvaticus | reverse complement strand
AAGTGGCAACAAAATAATTTTATAGTGAGGGGGTCACCAAAACAGGAGGAACTGTTTAAAGGGGCACAGAGTTAGGAAGGTTGAGAACCACTTGGAAGGGAGGGGTGCTATGACCTAAATCCTCCAAAAGGGATCAAGAGCTGAGGAAAGGTTAATCTTCCAAAGGGGACAGGTTGCCTGGACTCTCTAAATTAACACGCAGCTAACTGATGGCAGGAGAGCTTCCTGGGGAATCCTTTCTTGGGGGAGTTCACATACCCACATTCTGGTTCTCCATCTGTGGAGCTATCTACATGGCTGGAAAGGTTGATATGGAAATGGCTGATAGCTTAATTCTCTTAAATGGAGTGCCATCAAGCTGTAGTTAGTAAAACACCACGGAATTGTTTCTCCTCCTGGGAGATGGCTTAGTGGGTGAGCAAAGTGCTTGCCACACGAGCACGGGGACCTGAGTTCAAAGGCCCAGGATCCGTGGACGGGCCAGAAGTGGCTGCACGTTATCCGCAACCCCAGCCCTGGGAAGGTGGGACCAGAGACAGGCAGATGCCAGGACTTCACTGGGGAGCCAGTCCAGGCAGAGCAGCAACGCCCAGAATTGGAGAGAGATGCAGTCTAAAAAGACGGGGAGGCTGAAAGTGCACACCCAACGTGGACCTCTGGCCTCTGTGCGCGCACACACACACATCTTCACACACGCGCACATGCGTACACACAGAGACAGAGAGGGAGAAAAAGAAACATAGATAGATACCTGTTATGTTTAGGAATATCCGCAGCTCTTGCCTTGATTCCGATGCATCTCATGTAGTCATATGTTCCACCTGCTGTGTAGCAGCACTGTATTAACGTCTCCATCTCCTAGCCCCTCGTGAATCAGTTCAGCTCTTTTCCAGCTGCACTTGAAACCCAAGCCTTAGCAGAAGCACACAACCAGCATGTTCTTGTCGGTCAGGAGGACCGAGGATAATATGTACAGAGCCAAGCAATGGTTTTTAACCACGAGGACCAGGCTTTCTGGCTTTTTGCTCTGCTTCCCACCTCCCCCTCACACACATGTGGCTGTCATATGCATGACTCCACGTGAAGGTGAAAGCATCCACTATATAGGACATGGTGGGGCCCTTACTGGGGAAGTGAAAATTTCCAGCTATCCCCAGCAAAACAAAATAAAAATACCCTACTTGGTCAAAATGAGTTTCTCTTAACTACAAAGAACACTAGGAAACACAAAACCATCTTGAATAAACAAGGGATCTGTAGGAAAGAGAGATAAAAGCCATGGAGAACAAGTAGACAACATCTAACCCACAGGCTAGTGACGCAGGCTACCACACATACACACTTATACACATAAATACAGCGTGAAAACTCCATCTGATATTTTCCCCTGAAGATCAAGTTGATAAACTTTCCCGATGCTCCTGGGCTAACATTAAAGCCCCTTAGACATTTTATTACTTGCCAAGTGTAAGAGCACAACCCTGGATTCCAGAACCCCTGGATTCCAGACTAATTCTGCTACCAACCCTATGGATAATCTTGAACAAGCTATTTTCTCTTCCTGAGCTTTTAGTTGGTGGGGCGCCCTCATGGAGTCTTCTCATCCCCCAACAGCATGTCTCTCATTTACTTAAAACCCTTCAGTGACTCAGGTTGAAAGGTGAAGTCCTTGGTTCTTGGTTCTTGGTCCTTGCCCGTGTCTCTGGCTTCATCGTTACTACTGTTCTCTTTGCTCATGTCTTGCTGGCTCCCACTGTTTCTTTAACCTTGACAAGGTCTCCACTGGCCTTTGCATCTGAAAGTAGAGTAGCCTGAAATGCTCTACACAGGGTCGCAATGACAGGCTCAGTCCCTACTGTCCATGTCTCAGTTCAAACTCTGTCATCATTATCAATCTGATCTTCTGCACCACCGTGGACTCTGTTTATGGCCAGTAGCGCTCATATAACAATCACTACATGATAATTTGTTTTGTTGTTGTCTGCTTTCTATTGAGACTATAAATTCCCGTTATCCCTCTGTTTTCTGCCAAGGGTCCATATAACAAACATTTAGCAAACAAAATAAGGATGGTTTATATAATGATTGAAAGTCTTTGCCTTCGTTCCGCCCAAATCAAACCCAGGTTAGCCCCATCTCATAGGGTTGCTGTGAAGATTCAAGGAGTCCATGTCTGATAAGACACAATTAGAATCAGCAGGTACCGTGTAAATGTTAAGGCTGTTATACAATCAATAGGATTTGGAGACATTTGTAAACTGTTAAAACTTGGCTCCTTGAGTATTGTTCATAAGACAAAGCTTGGAATAATAGAAATTAGATCCAGGGCAAATGAGCCATTCTGAAATAAAGTGTTTTCTAAAGAGGCAGCATTCTGGAAAGCTGTGCGAATGGGGCAATTTATCCTCAATCAGCTCTGCTCAAAGTCATGCAGGCAATGTTTGAAAAAGTTTTATTTGTAAGTCACTTCTACAAGGCAGACATTTATTTTGTTAGTGATTCTATGGACTGCAGACCCTCTCAGTGAGGTCATCCATCTCTGCAAAGGGAACTTCATCTGAAATCTCTGTGATGTTCCTAAGGAAGAGGCATCTATCTAAAACCCTCATTGGCTCAGCTGTACTCGCACTGGGCTACATATGGACGTTGGTCTGCCTTAGTGTTCTTCAGTGCTGTGCTGTCCTTGGATGGAACCAGCTAACACTTGTTCTTCATGCTATAATTGTTACAGATTTTCCAAGGAATGATTCGAAGTAGTCACTACACATCACTTGGGCATTTATGTCACTGTGATGGCTAATCTTGTCAACTTAACACACCCGTGGAATCTCAATTGAAGAATTGCCTCCATTAGATTGGCCTGTAGCTTGTCTCTGTGGCAATTTCTTGATTAGTTATCAATGTTTTGAGGGACCAACCCACTGTGGGCAGCACATCCCTAAGCAGGTGGGTGGGACTCGGCTGTATTAAAAGCCAGAGGAGCTAGACAGAGGAAAGTAAGGCACTACTCAGCGTTCCTCCGTGGCTTCTGCATTTCTTTTTAAGTCCTTGCTTGGGTTCTTGCCCTGGCTTCCCTTGATGGAGTGTAACCTACAGGATAAAATAAACTCTTTACTTCCAAAGTTGTTTTTGGTTATAATGTTTATTGAACCAAGAGAAAATTAGAACAGTCACCCTTGGCTTAAAGAAGCTTTATTGGGAATGCTGGGCATTAAGACACTTTTCTGCCTCCCTCCAAGTCACTGAGCACTGGCTGGACACTAACATCCACCTTCTTTTTGGGCATTTGAGACTCCCAAGCACAGCCCATCCTACTTCCTAAGCACGTTTCGATCATGCTCCCAGGCTGAACTGTGTGGTATTTCAGGAGACTTGTTCCTTCTTACTTTGACACCATCCTAAGACTGTTAGGGTGGCACTTCTAACTCTACAGACAAAGTCTATATCATTCTTGAGTCTTAGAATTCTCTCACTTGAAAGCCATCTCTACCTCACAAGAAGTTCGTTGATGCATTCTCTCTATGGAGTCACAACAAATGGAGCTCAGCTGTGCAATGTATGGCAAACCAATACATGTGCGTTGTTAGGGAAGAATCCTTCATCCTGAGTCCTTTCATGCTTGCTTTATCAAAATATCCTTTTACCTGTGTCTGCTTTGGGAAAACATTCCTTTATGCTTTTGCCCCCAGCAAACTATCACCCAACACAACTGACTTTCCAAAGTAACTATTATTTTCCATTTTGGCTACGGCTCCTCAATCATTCCCAAGGTTGCTAATACCAGTATTGTGAATGAAACAGTAGTTGCTCAGCTTGTCAAGTTTAAACATTTCTAACTCATTTAAAGATCATGTACTTGGAGACAATGACACCTTGATCAAGAGCCAGGGAGGGTATTAGAATGTGAAAGCAAATGTTTAATACAACCAGATGTGAAATTGACTACTAGTATCTAGTAGCTGTTGCTCTTGGGGCAAAAGGTAACCAAGTGTCATAGTGGTATAGGACAGTGACCTTTGCAAAGGAGATTCCTTCTGCATTATACTACTGCTACCTCTCCTCCTGCTATCCATCCCAAGGATGACTAGCACACCAAGTCTCTACTACTGACCCCAAACTGGTGTCAAAGGAGATTTGTAAGCAATGCCATTCTCCAGAAAGGAGAAGATTGTTGACATCTCCTCCAGTCTCAGAAAACTAATACGGCTCTTCCAAGGACAGCTACAAGTTTTCTGCCCAGTTTTCCAGGCTTCTAAGCCTTAAGTCTGTGAAATCAATCCCACCTCTATAATTTAAAGAAACAAAGTAGAAGTTATGGCTATAAATGGCACCTCTTGGTATGCGTAAGGAGCTACAGCAGATTTGAGAAGAGTGCCTGGCTGAGGACAAGACTGGAGACTTCCACTCATCAGAAGGGACAGAACAGGCACACAGGCACATGGGTGAGACTGTAGGACAGACGGGCTTGGAAAGGGAGAGCCTCGGAGCCTGCTACAGATGAACTCTGCTGAGGGATGTCATAGAGAAGAAGAATGGGACTTGGCTTATATTTTAAGATGATCACTCTGGCCGTGGTTTAAAAACCAGATTAACAGCTTTCACTCAACTGCAGCAATTTCCATGTCAGTCACAAGTTTGTTGCTCCAGCCAAGTACTTCACAAATTCCAAATTTCTCAATATTTTTGTTTAAATGGACTGATTTCTTTTCCTCTTATTATTTTTAGAATTTTTCATTCAATGTATTTTGATCATATCCTTTCCCCCTACTCTGACTCCTCCCAGATTATACTTTCATCTATGTGTGTACAATGCTGGGGTGGGGATGTGGAATAAATCAAGCTCAGATCACCAAGCTCTTGAGGCAAATGCCTTTACCATCCAGTCATCTCACTGGTCCTCTCCAAATTATTTTAAGAAAAACCATATATGGCAAGGATTGATAGGGTCCTTTACCTTTAAAATGAACACAAAGAAAGAAAACCCTGACAAAACAGCATAGCATTCAGCTCATCCTCTCAGAGCTGGCATGTTAGTACATACCTGTGCTCACAGAAGTCGGAGGCAAAGGCACGAGGACCAGGAGTTCAAGGCCAGTCTGGGCTACATGAGACCCTGTGAGCTTTGGCCCTTTAGACTGTTTTGATTATGTGAAAAGTAGACAAAAGTGAAAAGCAGACACTCATCAAGTATTCAGTGGGTGTTAAACTGTATCAGCACCTGCCTGAGGCTTTCCTCATCACCCAGTTAGGTAAATTATTTGAATAAAAATCTGAGCCAGGCAATGGTGGCACGCAGCTGTAATCCCAGCACTCTGAGAGGCAGAGTCAGGTAGATTTTTTAGTTCGAGGCCAGCCTGGTCTTACAGAGTGAGTTTCGGGACAGCCAGGGCTATACAGAGAAACCCTGTTTCCAAAAAAAAAAAAAAAAAAAAAAAAAAAAACAAATCCAAAAAACAAAAAACAAAAAACAAAAATCCAAGCAAGAAAGCACTAACAGCATCATCACCTGCTCTAACATGATGACTCTAAATAGCTTAGAGGCATCTTACACTTTGGCAAACAGCAAAGTGCTTCAGTGAGCTTTGTGGGGGAGGGACCATGGACAAGCACATGCTGTCTGGAATAGTAAGTACACACACACACACACAGCCATAATAGAAAGAGTTTCTAGTGACAATCCTTTTCTGTGCGGTGACTGCGACTTGCCTCGAGCCATCCTGTTCTCTCTCCCATGGTTCTCTGCTTCAGCCACTGATGGGGAAACACTGAATTTAACTAACAGGTTATAAAAAAAATTTACTCAGAATAACTGAGGTAAGGGGAACTGCAGCGGAGGTAGCAAAGCAATTCCACTGCCAAAAAATGACGGTTGGTAGCTAGCAGGAGAAGCAATGGAAGCAGCACTCACAAACCCATTTGAGTTCTTTCAGTATGAATGAAGCTCCCCAACGTTGGGTCCACTTCAGAATGCCTTCAACAGGGAAGCTCTTGGTTGATTTGAATGAGACTGGCTCCCAAAGACTCCTATATTTAAATGCTTGGCCCCTAGTTGGTGGAAATGTTTGTGGAGATTAAGAGGTGTGGCTTTTTTGGAGGATGCATGTCCCTACAGGCAGGCTTTGGGGTTTCAAAAGATTCCCATCATTTCCAGTTAACTCTCTTTCTCTCTGCCTCCTGCCTGCAAATCATCCTGTGAGCTCAGCTGCTCTTCCCACTGTGCCTCTCTCCGCCATCGTGGGGTTCTAATCCACTGAAACCATAAGTTCAATGAAAGGCTTGTTTTATTATGAGTTGCCTCGACCATAGATAGGCAAAGTGACTAAGACTGTGTGTCAGGAGTACACCAAGAAGCCCTGCATTGGCCCATATTGTTTCTCTTCACTGGGAAGCATGGTTCTTGCCTTTACTTCCTGCCCTCAAGACCCCTTCAGCCCTGGGTTTCCAAGTCAACCTGATAATCGTCCTCTTGGGTTCTCACTTCTTTGTAACCCTCTGGTAGCCAAAGAAATGTGACAGTGACGGAACTGAAAGCGCAATAATATTGTGCTCTGATTATTTGAGCAAGGCGCATGGCAGGGCTCCCTTGAGCAGAGACGAAATATGAAAATGTTACGGGCTTCTAAGACTAGGGGTGGGGGAAATCCATTTTCTTCAGGAGTCCTGGAAAGGCCACCTCTATTTTCACAAGCCTGGCCATAAAGTAAACGAACATCCTCTTTAATTTACCTCCGCCACCCCATCAAGATGCCCAGGTGCTAGGAAAGGAGTGTACAGAGATGCATTTGCCAGACAAAAAGCTTTCGCCGTTATTAATGACTGGTGGCGCCCCAGTGTAATCAAAGGGCACAGCTGCCGTGATATACGGCAGTGACAGAGCCAGGGATCCTTCCTCCTCGGTGCTATGAGCCTAGCGGCCAGCAGTGAGAACCCCCAACACCGTATATCTACAAGACAAATAGCGCCAGATATGAATATACGTATTGCTTACTGTCTTGAGAGGTATTGTTAGACCCTCCCCATACAATCATTCTAAGGATGACGCCGGCGCATTTTTCACCATTTCCGTACAATCCTCGTGCTTTGTAAATGGCAATAGTTTCCTAGTAGAGATTTAAAGCCTCCAAGCTGGACCAGTTACAACGGTCTGATTTGAAAACCCGGGCCAATGCTGCTGACAGCAGAACAGGTTTCTGGAGATTCATAACCCCTTTTACAGTGACAGGCGGCATCAAAGGGAGGAATCACCTCAAGAATATACTAGAAATCATTTTTATTTTTGCTCCTCGATCATGCCAAGATGATCTAAAGGGAAAACTTGGAGTCACTCATGATATGAATTTGACATGAAGGAATCCATAAGAAAAATTCACTGATGTTTTTATTTCTAGCTATAAGGCCATTTCTTCTCCTTCTCTCCTGCTCTGAACTTGTGACCAGAAAGTGCCATATTTCACTTTGTGAGGGGTTCAAGAAATGTATTTAATTGGGAACTGTGGCCAGGATTAAATGACAAACATGAAATGAGGTTAGGTTTCTGGGCTCACTCAGGTGTGAATTCGGATAGAAAATTCTATAATTACAGATCAGATTTCCATTAAAAAATAAAGTGAGCAAAACAACTGAATGATCTTTTCCCAAACAACTGAATGGTCTTTTCCCAAATCAATAGCAAAGACACGTCCATGCACACAGAGAGGAAGTCGGCAGCTCCATGACCTTTTCATGAACTTTCTGGGAGACGGAAAGATCATTCAAAGGGCAGAGGTCAGCATTCATGCTGGTCACAAACAAAAATCAGATTTCGTGTCGGAATGAAGGACCTGGGGGTCTCACCTACAAGTGCAAATTGAACAGTATTATTGTGCATTTTCTTACGTTGTCAATGACAAAGGAAACAACAGCCGTATACTACCATGTGTATAACATGGTAAATTTATCAATTCATAAGTGTTATTTGGCCACCTCCAGGAAGCATCACAAGATAAAAACTGGGCTGTAAATCCAGAGAACTACAGTTCAGGTGGGGATCTTTAGCCACGTAAAGGGTCTCGTCATGAGAACGGTACCCTGCTATTCTATGAGAGATTTTTCCCTGCCAAAAAGACCCACTAACTACCAGTGAGTTAAGGGCAGAGCTTCGTTAGTAATAAATCATGGCAGCCCTGAAGTAGAGCCTGAGTATTGACCTCCTGAGGATACAGGTTTAGCTTACGGAGATCACATAGAATGTGGCTCTGCTCCAGACACATTGAACTGAAGAGACAACGGTGGGAACCGTGAAGACTCTGGCTCACCGCACAACAGAGCCCCATCCGAGGCACTCTGACATAGATCTGCATGGTCAAAATCCAAAAATGAAGAGTTTATGCAAAGGAGGTCACACAGGGATGCCAACTGATAATTTCTTTTTTATTTATAATTTTTATTGGATATATTCTTTATTTACATTTAAAATGTTATCCCCTTTCCCAGTCCCCCCCTTCCTCTCTCCCCCTACTTCTATGAGGGTGTTCCTCCACCCACCCCACTTGCACCTTCCTGCCCTTGATTCCCCTACATTGGGGCATCTAATGAGCCTTCATAGGACCAAGGACCCCTCCTCCCATTGATGCCTGACAAGGCCAAGGCCATCCTCTGCTACATATGCAGCTGGAGCCATGTGTACACCTTGGTTGATGGCTTAGTCCCTGGGAGCTCTGAGGGGGTGGGGTCTGGCTGGTTGATATTGTCGTTCTTCCTATGAGGTTGCAAACCCCTTCAGCTCCTATAGTCCTTTCTCTAACTCCTCCATTGAGGACCCCACGCTAATGGTTGGATGTGAACATCTGTCTCTGTATTTGTAAGGCTCTGGCAGGGCCTCTCAGGAGACAGCCATATCAGGCTCCTTTGAACAAGCATTTCTTGGCAATCACAATAGCGTTGCTTTTGGTGACTGTATGTGGGATGAATCCCCTGGGGGCAGTCTCTTGATGACCTTTCCTTCAGTCTCTGCTCTATACTTTATCTACATATTTGCTCCTGTGAGTATTTTCTTCCCCTTCTCAGAAGAAACAAATCACCCACACTTTGGTTTTCGTCCTTTTTGAGCTTCACATGAGGCTCAAACGGTGATTTCTACGGTAAATGTTCTTAGCTAAAAGGAGTCCAAAGAGATGGATGCTGTATATCAGTCACAGTTGATTAGGAAGTGACAAAGGACCCTTGAGAGCTTTGAGAAACATCTAAGTATCAAAGTTTATCGATCATAGTTTCCTAGGCTGGCACATGTCTGAAGTCCCAGCATTCGGTAATCTGAAGCAGGAGGATCACAAGTTTGAGATCCACCTGGCCTGTGAAGTGATTACCTAACCCACCCATCCCAAAAAAGCAACGACAAAAACCCACGACCCTTGAGGACATGGGCACAGGGGAAAAGTTCCTGAATAGAACACCAATAGCTTACGCTCTAAGATTAAGAACTGACAAATGGGACCTCATAAAACTACAAAGTTTCTGTAAGGCAAAGGACACTGTCAAAAGGATAAAACATCAACCAACAGATTGGGAAAGGATCTTCACCAACCCTAAATCTGACAGAGGCCTAATATCTAATATATACAAAGAACTCAAGAAGGTAGAACCCAAAGAACCAAATAACCCCATTAAAAAGTGGGGTACGGAGCTAAACAAAGAATTTTCACATGAAGAACTTCGGAGGGCTGAGAAACACCTTAAGAAATGTTCAACATCATTAATCATTAGGGAAATGCAAATCAAAACAACCCTGAGATTTCACCTCACACCAGTCAGAATGGCTAAGGTCAAAAACTCAGGAGACAGCAGGTATTGGCGAGGATGTGGAGAAAGAGGAACACTCCTCCACTGCTGGTGGGATTGCAAGATGGTGCAACCACTTTGGAAATCAGTCTGGAGGTTCCTCAGAAAACTGGGCACGACACTTCCTGAGGACCCTGCTATACCACTCCTAGGCATATACCCAGAGGATTCTTCAGCACGCAATAAGGACACATACTCCACTATGTTCATAGCAGCCCTATTTGTAGTAGCCAGAAGCTGGAAAGAACCCAGGAGTCCCTCAACGGAGGAATGGATACAAAAAATGTGGTATATTTACACAATGGAGTACTATTCAGCCATTAGAAACAATGAATTCATGAAATTCTTAGACAAATGGATGGAGCTGGAGAACATCATACTAAGTGAGGTAACACAGTCTCAAAAGATCAATCATGGTATGCACTCACTGATAAGTGGATATTAACCTAGAAACTTGGAATACCCAAAACATAATCCATGCATCAAATGAGGTACAAGAAGAATGGAGGAGTAGCCCCTGGTTCTGGAAAGACTCAGTGCAGCAGTATAGGGCAAAACCAGAACAGGGAAGTGTGAAGGGGTAGATGGAGGAACAGGGGGAGGGAAGAGGGCTTATGGGACTTCCAGGAAGTAGGGACCCAGAAAAGGGAAAATCGTTTGAAATGTAAATAAAAAATATATATCAATAAAGAAAAAAAATAAAAATAAAAATTCAAAAATCCTAGTTTACTAAGAAGAAAAAGCATTTTCAGAGATTCTGATGCAATTACTAGAGTCACAGGTAGGTTTGTGTCCCTTTTTAGAGAGTGCCTCGTAGCTCAAATGCAAGAGAGTTTCGAACTCTTTAATGAAAATAAATCCACACTTGACATATATTGAAACCAGGGCACCAGTCTTCTTGTGCATGTATGTGTGCTCAGGATACACAGCGATCCCTGTCTGTCTGGGCTCAAATTTCCTCCCTGCGTCATTTGTCACACATCACTTGACACGAGTGAGTTTCGGCATATGTTACGGCCATTCTTACTAGCAGTTGTTTGTTTAACTTCAGTTTTCGCTATCTTACACTAAAGTAAAAATCAAGTTTTTGATAAAAAATGAGCTTACCTGTGAGGGCTAGTGAGAAGAGAGATGGGGCTGGGGGATGGACAGCCATTAGGCCTGGAAGCCTTGAAGTTCCTGCATCCCTTTCTTCTTCAGATTAGGGGAAAATATAAGTTAAAAGTCTTGGTAATAGGAGCAGAGCAAGTACCGCTCCGGACAGAATGGAAGCAGGCGCCATTCAACCACAGTGACCTGAGTCTGGGACTGTAGTGAGGAATCTCCTGCAGGTACCAGTTTAATCCTGTGCTAGCAAAGTAGGAAGATGGAAGGTAACTGGGATGGAGACCTTTCTCGGGCACCAGATACTGCGTGGAGTGTCTTCTCATTCCCGGGGGGAAAATGCTGTTTGTGAAACACTATCTACCTGGGGTAGAACACAAACTTTACCACGAGTAAGACATGGGCATGCTACTGGGCATGTTATGTCGCATCACTGGACCTCAGTTTACCCATCTGTGGAATGGGAGCAGTGACAGTGGCTCAGTCGATGAAGCAGAGAGTATATGTGCTTCGTACTACTAAATAATGTAAGCACAGCGCTCCTCCGTCACCGACTCCACCCTCTGAAGTGCTCACTTTTTGCTGTCTGCATCTTGCAGGTGAGGAACTGAGGATCCAAAGGGATGACTGACCTGACCCTGTCTCATGCCTGGTCAGAAGCAGTAAAAGGACTCAGCCCAGGAAGACCTGCACAGAGCCCTGGAGCAGCACCTCAGGGCCTGACCCCAGAACCTGTGTTCAGGATTGCTCTTAATGGCACTGTGCAAGTGTCCCTTCCCCAAGACCCGTGGCACTTACATCAAATAAATAAGATTCGAAACTATTTAATGGGAGAAGGAACTTTTGCCCTTTTCAAGAGACGCCCAAATGTTCTCTGTTTGCACAACTACCTAGAGAGACAACTCCTCTAGACTGTCGAGGGGATACAATAAAGAATGTACCCTAGGCGTGAAGACCACCGAGCACGGGTAAGTGTTGTTCCTTCTCCATTCAAGCTCATGACCTCCGTGTAATCACACTAGCCACTGCACGTCAGCCATTTGCTCGTACTTTTCAGAACTATGATGTGTCAAGAGGGCGGGGCGCACGGGCAAGGGAGTGAAGCGCTGGGCTAAGAGGCCGTTAGTGTTAAGTCTCCTGAAGCGGTTGAGGCTCAGCACTGAAATCAGATAACCCTTCAAAGAACCCGTCTGGCTAACGCTAGAGACTGGGGTCTGTGAGAGCATTCTGGTCAAAGGAGGAAAAGATTGGGAGGGACTCGGGAAAGTGGGTCTTAGTGACATTAAATTTTACCAAGCCAAGATTTGTGCTAGCAAAAAAAAAAAAAGAAAAAGAAAAAAAAATCATAATGTTATTCAATTCAGAAAGAAATGTCAAATTCAACTAGATACATTTTCTATTAAACCTTTTATTTAAAGTCTCTCCTTAAAGGAAATGCAGCACATAATATGTGTTACAATAATGGGAAATTAACCTGAAGAAATAAATATTATATCCCCCCTTTTTTTCTTTATAGGAGAAGACAAGAAGGTTTTTAAAATCTATTTCTCTGGCCATCCACTCTCATCAATTTTTATCTAAGAGCACCAGAAGCCGCTCTCTGCCTCTTGGCTCTTTTAATGAATTCGGCTTGGCTTTAGGCACGAAAGCGGAAAGCTGTGCTCGGTGGAAGCCTTTTGCTATCAGTAGACAGAAATATCACAAACTGAGCCCGGCCCTGCTAGCACCAGGCTGAAACAATCCCGCTCGATGCCATCTGTCCTTCAAGGTCAAGTCCCTGCACAGCTGCATTCCAGGAAGGGGAAGGGATCACCTGAGGGACCCCGGGGGGGGGGCGTTCATATTTGAGATGTGACCTAAGATGAGAAGGAGAGAGAGAGAGAGCAACATGATACTTAACAGGTTCTGGTCCATGGTTCACGTGACCGCACATTTGGCTTCCTGCAACTTATAAACCCATTCTGTTCTAACCGGGCTGCTTGCCTCGCGGGCATTCTTCCTAAACAGCTGCAAAGGATAAGCCCCGCTGGTCGCCTAGCTGTGTGGAGCGCACCACAGAGGCAGGGGCAGCTCTCCGTTTTTTCTTTATAAAAGATCTAGAGATTTCACTGCCCATAGTTTTTTATTGACCGCATGAGTGAATCCTTAAAGTGACCTTGTTCTATGGAAAGTTTAAGGTCAATCAGACCATATACTTTTTAATTTTAATTATAGAGGTAGACTATCATAATTTACCAGTGTCCATACTTAGCATTAAAAAGGAAGGCTAGGTTGTCATTGACAACAAGAATGAGCCTAAAGGGTTTTATGTTAAATTAACCAAGGCAGACACACAAAGGCTAACCTAACACATGACCTCAGTTATATGTGGAATGTATAAAAATCCCTCAAATTCAGAGCACTAAGACAATGGTTATGAAGGGCTAAGAACTTGGAGGCTAAGATCAGGGGAGTTGCTGGCCAAAAATTAGAGACCTTAGCTGTGAAGCAAATAATACTAGAGACCTGGTATTTTAGCCATGCATGCTGAGTATAATTTGATAGATACATGAAATTTGCTGAGTGAATATTTTCAACACACACACACACACACCAGTGCACACACATATACAGTTATAGGTATGGTAACTAGTCAGATAGTAGTGATTGCTTCACAATCCATATGTCAAAACATCACATTTTAAACTTTAGCTATACACAAATTTTACTCATGAATCAAAGCCCAAAGAATGAGGATGATAATATTTATTCACCATTATGTTTTATTCTCCTGCAGAGAATTTTTCTAGGACATCATGGTTAATTTTATTTTATTGTTTTACTTTAGTGTATGTGTGAGTTTTTGTGTGTATGTGTGTGTGTGTGTATGTGGTGTGTGTGTGTGTGTGTGTACAAGTATGCTTGGCAAATGGATATCATAGACAGCTTTTAGGAGTCTTTCCTTTCCTTCTAAGATGTAGGTTTTGGGGACTGAACTCGGATCCTCAGATTTGGTAGTAAACACCATTACACACCGAGCAATCTCACATGGTGCCCATTCTGCCTTCAAAGGTGATTCTTAACCAAGAGCTTTAAGAAAAAGATGTGACACCAGACCTGATCTCTTGCAGTATATGGATACAGCCAAGACATATTGATGTCTACCTGTGAGCAATATGTCTGGTCTTGGAGACAATTATTTTCTTATCATTTAGGTAAAATAAATTTCAAAAAGTCAACAGTGTTCTTCCTTTCCAATCAGTTTAATGATCATAGAATTATAATCCCTTAATATGGGCAGGATCTGTGATGCTAACACAGCTAGCTGGCAAGACCCAGACACATACATCTCTCCTCCTCCCTCTTCATAGATTTGGAGCTTCAGAATAGCCACTGTAGAGATGTAGCTACACCTTGAACTTTGGCAAACACTTCCACTTCCACACTTCAGGGCATATAGTTAAATATTTACCAGCTCTAAACCCGAAAGCTGATAAGAGTTATCTCTGGACCCAACAATAAACAGTAGACAGTAGGATAATAGCATCTACTTTAATAGCATCTACCACACTTAAGCCACAACTAGACAGGAATGAATGATGCAATACAGAGAGGAAGGAATGCAAATGGATGCACTGCTAGGATTTTTTCTTTTTAATTGGTTTATTGAGAATGTTTTACAATATATTTTTATCATATTCTCCTCCCTCTTCCAACTCGTCCCAGGTCTATTCCCATCCTTTCTCCTCCCCATTCAACTCTGTGGGTTGTTGCTTTTGTTGTTGTTGTTGTTAATTAAACCCATCAAGTCCAATTTGCGCTGCACATACACTCTTAGATGTGTGGCTTTGCAGTAGAGCATGATTGATTTACTGGGGCTTACAATCTTGAAAACTATTTTTGTCCCAGAAGTTATATTTTGCTATTGTCTCCCAGATACAGTAAAGACTCCACGCCTGCCTCCCCTCTCCATGTCAGGATTTGGTTTGTACCAAGCTTGCATGACCTAGGGCTCTTAGGCATACTATCACAGACTCTGCAAGGTCACTATACTGCCCTGCTATGCCCAGAAGACACTGTCTTCCTAGAGTCATTCACTGTCTCTTGTTCTTATATCTCTCTGTCCCTCTTCCACAATGGGTCCTGACCTTTGGAGGATGGGATACCATATAAGCATCCCTTAAAATCCCCTTAAAGGTTGAGTATCTGCAGTCCCTTTTTGTTGCACCTTTATTGGAAGTGAATATCTGTTAATTACTACCTAGTGCAAGTAGAAGTAACTTTGATGAGGTTTAAGAGATGCATTTATCTATGGGTATAATGCAAAGTCAAGAGTTAGTTTAATATATCGACTTAAAACAATAGTAGAAGTTGGGCCTGTAATCTGTGTAGCCATGTAGTCTTGGCCCAACAATGATGCTAGGTATGAGTTTCATCTTATATAGAGTTGGACTTAAATCCAATTAGAATGTGGTTGGTTATTCCTACTTTGTACCACTCTTACATCCGAGGGCATGTCTTGTCAGGTCAATATTTATTATGGTTTATTGGATTCACAGCTGGGTCAGTGATAATTACTCCCCCCACCCCACCCCACCCTCGTAGGTAGCTTACATAGCACCTTCCAGCACCAGGAAATCTAGCCAGGAGATATGAAGCTTGCAGGTCAGTACCAGTTTGATATCTCCCTGTTCTATGAATCATGCATGTGTGGTCTTTAGCAATACAGAATTACTGTAAACTTTTAGAAGGTAACCAATAGCACTGGTAATAGCCTGTGATACTGGAGGATCTATGGGATCTCATTGACCAACAACTCCAAAAGAGGTAATTCATTCCTGGCCCTGGGCTTTTTATTTGTTGGGCTGAGATGTAGAGTAGAGCATTGATATCCTGTTATAGAGTAACTCCGTTATAACTTTATATATATATATATATATATGCTATAGTAGGAGGTAGATTTCCAAATGACTTTCAAAAAGTCTTTAGTGCTATTTAACTCTCCCCAGATTCTTTCTTATACCTTGTCCCCTATCCCCCATCCTGCAGCCCAATTTAACTCTTGCTGTTCCACATTGCCTTTAAGCTACCATATCCTTGCACTCTGCCTCCCCTTCCTTCAACCCCAGCCCCACACACAGTCATCCTAAATAAGGAAACTCAGACCCAGAAAGACCAGTGTTGAATATTTTCTTATTTGAGGAAACATTTCACTTCCCTGTGTCTTCAGATATATGTGTTTCATTTGGAATACTCAGAGGCCAGGTAGGGGGCATCTAGTTCTAAAACATTATCCATTTGTTAACTATTACAATTACTAGCAAGTAGGATTAGTTAAACCTCACATGACCGCAGTGGGCATCTGGAACCTTCCAGAAGTGTTGAAAAGGCAGAAAGACAGAATAAGGAATCTTCTGGAAGACAGTCCTTCAGCAAAAGTATGTTTGCCACACGTGTCTGTTATTTTTTCCTTCTGAAGAAAAACATATACCTATACATTACATTTAAAAAAAAAAAAGCACTCCCCCCCCATGTATTTTACAGTGACAGACCTTTCCCCAAGAAATAGGTTAGTAAATAAAGCTAGTTTATCTTCACCTGCCGTCATTAGTTCTAATCCCTCCATGTTTTGTCACTCAAACTTCCAGAACCACACATCCTTCCTACAGAATTTAGTAGTGAGGGCACAGAGGGAGGTTGGCTTTTATTGATTCTGAAAGAACAATATAACAAGATATTGCCAATAATAAACAGGTACGGAGTTGTTTCAGCCTGGAAACAATTGCAGTCATATAACCCTTGGCGGCCTCTTTTACATAAGCATTTATTTTTTCTCTATACATTGAGTACGTGGGGAGTGCCCCCCACCCAGCAGGGAAGCTTCCACTTGCTCAGAAAATGGTTAAACTGCAGCAGTAACCTTGCAGAAATGTCCTGGTTTGTCTCTCACATAAAACCGATATCGGTCACTTATTTTACTAACAATTTCCAAGAGAACCAAGGCACCGAGCAGGTCTCTTTGAGGAAAACATGATTTTCACACTTGATTTGATCAAGAGAGAGTTTCTTCTGAAAGGCATATGAACTCCGTGAATTGTTGTGAGGCATCCACAGAGCCTGTCACTGCTTTTAAGCAACTGATCAGTCTAGCAATTGTACGCATCTTCACAGTTCAGTCTGGATTACTTTTGTGTTGTTCTAGACAAATTCAATTAAGACTTTGGCATAGAAATTCTCCCTGGTAGGACTGGGGAGATGGCTCTCTCAGTAAAGGCCTTGATGACCAAGCATGAAGTCCTGAGGTCAGATCTCCAGCACCCCTGCTAAAAAGCTAGCCATGGGGTGCACACCCATAGTCTTAGTGCTGGGGTGTAGGTAGGTTGCCAGACATTGTAGCTGAAGAGACAAGTTTGAGTGAGAAGCCCTGTCTCAAGAGAGTAACGGAGATAAGTGATTGAAGAAGACTTCCCACCATCAATTTCTGGCCTCCATATTTGCCTGCATCACTTTGAATCATGAGCCCAAGGACTATCCAACTGGTCTACCAATACCCACCAAGTAGTCTCTAGATAGACGATGTTAAGATATAATTTCCATTTAAACATCAAAATATTTCTTCATTTTTGTCTTCCAAAACAGACCCTCTAAGGAAAGAAAAATCAAAGTTTAACATTATTTCTTAAGTCACCATTGTTTTCCCCAGATGGGGGACTCCTCATAGCTGCAGTTGACTGGCTTAGTGACCCCCCTGGTTCGCCAGGATCCTCCTGTGGCTAACAAGCTAATGTTGTCACACATGCATTCCAGTGTTAGAGATTTCCCTATCTGGCAAAGTCAAAGTAGAAGCAGGAAGGGACAAAGACATTTCTGGACTTTAAGATAGGAAACAAAACATTTCTTTTGTATTCCATTTTTTTAAAAGGGCCAAGTTTGCCACAAGCCACCCTCAAACCGTAGAGCTGGAGAATACCAGCCTGCATCAAGTCGTTAACCTTTGAGGGCCTGCTCAAGGCAATGTACTGTGACTTTATTAATGAACGCTTTAATGTGCTCTATAAAAGCTAACAAACACAGATACTTGCTATGATTCATCAAATTTAATATTCCATCAAACCTTTCAGTTTAAAGACCAGTGCACTTAAAAAAAACAAACAAACAAAACCTAAACTCTCAAAATGGAAGTCCCCTTCCACTACAATTAAATTTAAGTACACCCAAAAACATCCATGAAAATTTAATGTTAGGACACATTTTTAAATAAACAGCAATAAAAGAAATAAGTTCTGCACAATATGAATTACACCCTCCAAGTCAATGTTTTATTGACTCTGCAGACAAGTATGAAATGTAGTTCTTTAAAAGAGACTTCTAAGACACATGTGGTCTACTGTACTGTTTGGAGGCAAAAGATCCCACCGTAAGACAGTTGGATTTCTTGCTTCCAGCAAAGGCAAATTCCCCTGTCAGAATCTAATTTAAAACTTACAGCCATTTTGTAGTTTTTACTCAATGAGTTTCATACTTTTAAATCTTTACTCATGTGCCTGGCTTTCTCTGTAAGATTCCTTCTTGTGTAATTAAAGTCTATACATTGCCCTAGTGACATCTTGGAAATCTGCCTCGTTCTCTTCCAAGATCCATCTGCAAAGATTCTTGGGCTGAATTGGAACGTGTGGTTTTGTTTTAAAGGGATCTTCCACGCATTTTCTTCATTTTAAGTATGTCTTTCCTGTGTTGTTGATCATGAGATTCTGGCCTTTCTTGATTTTTTTTTGTTCAAAATTTAGATCATGGCTTGACAATACCAAAAATTAGTACAGTTCCAGGGAACCACAGTCAGATCCTGTGAGGACACACTATGAACAAAGAAAGGGGCCTATTAATTATGTCACCAGGTCAGTCCTCCATGTCACCAAAGAATGGTCCAAGGGGATTATTATCTTTGTCTCTGAAAATCAGCCTGTAGATATTGTAAGTGCTTTGCAAACTTTATTCTTTTTTATCTGGCTGTCAGATGGGATATCTCTCATTTTAGGAAAAATGAGTCAAACACAACGAAGTTAACTGATGACCAGAGCCTCCGATTAAACCAAACCAGGAGGCTGCAGACATCAGGATTTTCCTATGGTTCAGAATGACATGACTTAGCTCCAGGAACAGAGATTGGCAGGTTTTACAAATTTTACCCAAACCACTTAATTTCTCACAAACACTTTGTCCCCTGTGCAAAGTTCTCAATCACACTGCAAAATAGATAAAGTCTTTGTATTCGCTAATTTCTTATTTTTAATGCAGAACATTAAATCTAAGATATTTTAACTGACTTGGGAAATGAAAAGCTACTATGCTCCCACTCTGAAATGTGAATAATTCACTTACATCAGCTGAGATTTGTGCAGCAAATTGGCTCATGAATCATAGGGTAGCCATAAAAAAGTGTTCACATGACAAAAAACAGATCAATTTTAAAATTTCAGCTATCTGTCAATCTCTCTTAGAAACGAGGGGCTACATTTTATATTTTTAGTGAGAAAATTAGACCAGTACAGGGAAAGATCCTGGTCACGCTCAAAATCATAGATTTTATGCTTAGCAGGACTTCGGGTGAGTATATTGCACGGTATCCATCTTAAAGATAAAGACACTGGTCCAGGGAAGGTACAGCATGTAGCATCCACATCAGGACCATGGTTAATGCGATCAAGTTCACCCTGAGCAATGCAGCTCCGTGCGGGCCTCAGTAGGAGACCTGGTTATTCTGACCTTCCCCATTCTAGCCAGAAGTTTTTTTCTCTTGGGTCCTCTGCTCCCATGTGACAATCCTGTTTATCTCATCCCATGAGCACTGAGAGACTGATGTGTATCTAGAGAGATGGTGCATTTTTGTGAACGCTGGAGTTTGTTCGCGGGCATTTTTGATAGAAACCAAGAAAACCCTAGAAAGCTAAAATGGGATTCTTATACATGTATAGGAAGCCAGGGCCAGAAGCAGCAGCCACTGGGTGGCTCTATGGAGCATGATGAAGTCGGATGAAAGCGCTGAGTCTGTGTGGTGGGTCCGGAGACAAGAGGCAACCCTCCACTTGGATGAGCCCTCAACCCCCAATCACTATCCTCCTCGACAGCTCTTGCTTTCATGGGTGCAGCTAAAACTCGACTTTTCTAGTTAGGATGAAAGTACAGAAGCACCATCTCGAAGCCGAGAATATGCAGGTGCAGGGGCAAGCAAGCTGTAGGAGACGCTGGTTCAGGGGCTCGTCTGTCCACACAAACGGGACTTCAGCATACTGTCTGGGAGCTAGGAGCACCAAGGGCTCAACCGCCCGTGTTCCACCATTACCCCGTGCACCACCATGGTGACTACTGCAGAGGCAAATTGGAGAAACTGCAAGGAATCACTGCAGTCCTGCCACACGACCTTACTGGTCAATGCTGTCTGAGTAGGAAAAAAAATCACCTAAAACCCAGCATCAGATGTAGAGGAATGCTTTGTTATAAGCCCAGTCCCCCACAACCATCTGCCTCTTCAACCTTAGTGTTCTGGAATGTTCCTTGACTACTGTTCTCCAAACTCTACCTCTCTCTTTTTACTTTTTACTGAGCTATTTTTTTCTTACTAAATATACTTTCCATTCCCTCCCTCCCTTCTCTTGTAGGATACCAGAAGCCTTCTCTCACCTCCAAAGCCATCCTAAAATGAACTGTCCCCTCCTGTGGCTAGCAGAGACCCCACCCCTTCCACACCAGCACCTTGAATTGCCCTTTGCTCCACTAGACTTTGAGCCTATTGTTCCAGGCTGTGGCGCAGCGTAAGTTCTAGCCACTAGGTCTGAGGTAAACTGTACTTCAACTTAATTGATTTGTAATTTTGTGAGTAATTTTGTGCATTTTATTGGCTGAACTGTAAGTTCTTCTGAAAAGCATCTATAAGTTTCGTCTGGTCACTGTGGGAGCCCAGGCTATAAAAACTAAAACTTTAAGAACATCTGCTAGAAGCTTGAGAAGTGTATGATGACTGAGGACTAGAATAAATGAAGGAACCAGCTAGATTCCCCACCAGAAAGCAAACGAAGGAGTTTTATAACAGTCCTGAGAATCTCTGACTCATTGCAATGAAGTAATAAAGAAAACTAGAACACACCCAGAGCATTTTTCCCCCAGAGAAAGCAGTTGGGTGCTCACCCTAAGGGTGGAGTCTTTATTTCCATACTGTCTTCTGCTATAGTGATCAGAGCAGCTTGATTACTACCTGAGCATAGCCACATAACTGACTCTGTTATGTCGATAACAGGCAAGGACAGTCTGCTGGGACCTTCTGAGCTATAGTCCACCTCTGACAAATCCAGATTTATTTTAAATAGATTTCCTGACTACCCAGCTTTGGCGGAAATCCTCAACAGTGTGATTAAGTCACTAATTCATTCAAGCCCAAGTACCTAAAGAGATAACTAAGTATCTCTACCGTGCAGACCATCCTCATGGTGACATTACATCTTTTACAGCAACACACACAACACCTTCTCCTGTATGGCAATAAGAAAACACTCCACTTTCAGTTATCACTTAACACTTCCCTTTGTCAGGCTAGAACTGAATATATATGTATATATTTATATATGTGTACATGTGTATTCATTCATATTATATATCATTTTTATATGTGTGTATCATCTGTATCTGTATCTGTATCTGTATGTATTAGCCAGAAAATTATTTCATGACCCTATAATCACCACCAGCAATTAAAACTTTAATGGTGTCCCACTCTCCAAAGCCCTAATGTAATTCCAGACCGAAAAGCTAAGGTCCATACTGAGATGGCCAGGTTGTTTAGATTCATTTTCCCGGCATCCTCCATGTCTTCAGTCTTTCATAGCATTGATATTTCTTCCCATTAGACCATAGATTCTTTTAAAGTCAGGAACTGAATCCCATGGATTCTTATATTCTCCTTCAGACATCATGCAGGAAATAGATAACATTTAGTCGCTAATCTTTTCTCAAAAGCTTGGTTCTATTTATGAACAAGTTAAGACTATAAAACCTCATCCTTGCAGAGAAAGCACATATGTGAAAAGAATGATAAATCCAGGCAGCTATTTAACAGCTGCGTATAAGATAAAGTCGGGTCAAGGTCCCTCGGGTCCAAGCCATAAAGGAAGGCTCCAAAGATGCACCTCAAACTATTCCTTGGGGTGAATATGACTTAGACAGGAAGAGGAATGGATGCCCATGATGGGTAGGATGCATGGTATGAGAAATGGCAAACAGAAGGACTGATTAAGGACAGCAAAGAAACAATGTTAAAAACAAACAAACAAACAAAAACAAACAAAAAACTAAATGGAGAAGGTGCCGCCATCAAAGGGCAGAAGGTCTTTACTGCCAAATCAGGAGCCTGGGTTTAATCTCATGGGAAATAAGGAGCCATTGGGGGTTGGAGGAAACAAGTTTTAAGTATTTACTTAACACATACGATTTTCTGCAATCCTTGCTATGAAAACAGAATGGCTCTTGGAGAGGAAGCTGGAGGTGGGAGTACAAGCAGTGTTTTCCTAGCACGCGTGGCTCCGTGTTCAATCCCCAACACCATGAGCTGCTAACAACATCAATGTTACTGTGCAAGAGGCTCCACTATCTGCCAGGACACTATTTGGAAATAGAATTTCCAGAGCCAAAGCTTCTATCTTCTTGGTGAACTTGTTCAACGAGTTCTAACAATCATATTTGGGTCTTTAAGATACCTTTACACTATTTTCCAAGAGAGAAAATTAAAATGACATTCCCACTTTTATCCTTCCTGTTTGATCTAGTCTAGGGCACATGCCTATAACAATCCCACACCCTCTTTTTTTCAGCCTACCATCACACATTTCCACACATGATGACCTTTGTCCTGCTTTGCTGCTTTTCCTCCACAGGTCAGGCCCTCACCCAGACTCCTCTCATCCTTGCATAGGCACTTCTTCATCATATATATGTATCATATGAGATATGTGTGTATATATGCTATATGAACAAATATTTGATATATTTATACAATGTCTATTATTTTATATTTAACAGAATTAAATAATTTTGAAATTTGAGTGAATGTTATTTAGCTTTAAATTTCACACCCTCTTGATTTTTATCGTGATTTTTCTTTTAGAATTAGCCCATATGAGGAAAATACATAATATTTCCTCCACCTGCTGTATGACACTCCATAGAAAACAACTGTTCAGTATTTATCTATTCTTCCAGTAGAAGGTACAGATGACTGATTTCAATTACCCATTATCACAAAATAATATCAAGAAAGATATTTTTTTGCTCCTGGTTCCTTTAAAGTTTTCTCTGGAGCCTGTGTTCAGAAATGGAACTGTAGAAGTATGCAGACAATATAATTCATTTTTCCCAAAGGCTTTTGGGAAATGGGAGGGGACATCATTAGTAATATTTCAGAGCCTTGATTCCCCTGCCACCCTACAGAAGGGTCTCTTCGTCACCTTCATCTTACAGCATGTTTGTCCTCCATTTTGTTAAGACTGTCTGATTATTTCTGAATTATCATTTCTTCTTCTTGTAATGATGACATAGCCCAGGCTTCTAAACCACTGTCATTCTGATGAGGTTAAAGTCTATACTGTTCTCATCCGTGTGACTTTGAGCTCTGGGCAGATGCCAGCTCATCACCTGTCATTTTCTGATCACCTTGAAGGACTTCTTTGAACATTCTAATATAAATCTAGATCTGGGGTCAGATGGATTCTTTCTTTGTTAAGAGTGAATTTTAAACATTTCAAATACCTTCTCACAGTCTGCCATCTGCAAGTCAAGGGTGGTAGAACACTTAGAGTTTGCAGTTACTAGGCCCATTATTTTATTTTTAAGTAAATAGATAAATTTAAACAGTAGATGACAATTCTCCTTTAAAATAATAAAAGGACAGGCTCCAGCTGATTCTAGATTGCTGCATAGTGTCTCTAATACAATGGCAAGGTGACTTGAATCGAGCCACTATCTTCCTTTATACTGTTGGTTCTTAAACTTGAGTGTGTGTCTGTGACACATGAAGAAGAGCCCCGAATCAGCATCCTTCATAAGGTCTTCAGGGATGTTGATGCCCCAGTCCAGGAGCCATTGACACAGAATTGGGGTTGGATATAAGATAGTAGAGTCTACAAACAGACAAAACACCCAAACAATAACAATAATGCCTAAGAGACTATGGTGGACCTTGGAGATCACCTAGCCAACCTCCTCACTCGGGCATCTACATTCCCTCTCACAAGAAAACCAGCACTTGGGTCAAAGTGTCGGTGCCTTAGGGTCTTCAGTTCATTCCAGGCTGAGGCTCTCATTATACCACCGAACAAGAGGAGAAAAGTCCCCTCTCATTCAGCTGCTTCAGCCCCAGCAGCCTCTAATCAGGAACAACCTTCCATTTCATACTCTGTAGAATGAGTCCTTGATCTGTTTCACAGTTGACTTTCTAACCAAGGCTTGAGATGACAAAAAGATGAAACGTTTTCATCTCAGGACGCCATCATCAGCACCCTGGAATTCAGAGAGCACCCTGCTTACTTCATGCACTCTCAACATACTTAAAGTAAAGAAGGAAGCATGCATGACGCTCCACTCTGTCATGGATAGAAGACTCTGCAAACAGCTCCTGCAAACCCTCTAGTGTCCAGAGCAAACAAAACCTGATTCCATAGGGTCCCCTGTTTCAAATTCACACGATGCAAAACACACCGGCCAAATTGATGTCACTACAGTTTGCCTGGCAGCCAGCATTTAAATCACTAAGATTGCTGCTCTGTGTGTTTTAGGGTGTCGTTTTCAACCCTGTAGCCAAGGGCTGGGAAGGAACAAGCTGGAAAGGAGGGTCCTTAGCCAGCCTGGTGTGCAAGGGCTCTCCTGGTGGGCAACTAATTAGTATTCTACAAAGTATCTGCATATAGCTCAAATAGACATTGTTTGTGCCTTCCCTCGGTGACAGGGGGAGATTGTTCCATAGAACACCTTAGCTTTTAATATGCACGGTTTGTTAGAAGGAAGGCTCAATTCATATTTCCCTTGGTTTGATGGTAACTGAACAGCAGTGGCAATATTAATCTGTAGTAACCTGTCAGTGAACTCTACAGCTAATATGATGTAGTTATGATTTTGCCATCAATCAGGGCTGAACAGGCTCTGGGCAATCCTTACAGCACAGCCTCAAAAAATCTAATTGTGCAAAAGCTTCATTGGTTTCCAACATTTCTTTTTTATCTGTCACAGGCTTTAGGCCTGGTACACAACCTTTTATTATTGGCCTTATTGCATTAGCTTGTCGGACAAAGACGACAGGGCTAGGGCAGAGGGTTCCCCTGCATTCCATCATTTGTTTGCATGCAGGATTTTATTTGACAGTCCCGTATTGTTTTAGATGTAGATAAAAATTATTAGGACATATGGCATCATATGAACTTTTGAACTGCCAATTGCCTGTGCGTCCTAAAGGACTGGAGGCATTTACAAATTCAGCTCTACCTACAGAGGGGAGAGAGAGAGAGAGAGAGAGAGAGAGAGAGAGAGAGAGAGAGAGAGAGAGAGAGAGAGAGAGAGAGAGAGAGACTGCCTGGACCAGCAAATAAGGTGTCCCTGGGGAATTGTATTTTCCAGTCAATGCAATCTTCGTGTTCTTCTTGACCAGTTTTTATGCAGGGGAAGAGTAAAGTCATTGGGAGATGGAATATTCATAGTTGAAATGGTCTTTGAGCCAAAATGAAGGGTAGATATTTGTGATACGATTATGGAAAAAATAGGCTACCTTCCTTAGGAAGCAGCACACTCGTGGTGAGGTGGATGGTGCCACACGGCCTCCATTTAAGTCTTGTACAGCTCTTGTCTCTCATGAGTATTTGAGAGGCAGTCAGTTCCAGTAACAGCATGTGCGTAAAACGCAGTTCCACATCAAAGTAGCCCCAGCCTCTGGAATCTACAGGGTGGAATAGTAAGACTTCAAACATATAAAAGCATTTAGGAAGATGAACTATTAGCTTTATCTACTTAGGCATTTTAATCTTTTGCATCTTAAATGCAATTGGGCTTTTGGACCTGGGAAACTGCCAATCAGCATGTGGGATAAATGTTTCTATTTTAAAATGTGCATATTCATAAATAACAGCTAGCCATAAAGTACATATTTATGTTTGTGACTTAATGTATCACAAACTTTATATATTATTTCATTTGGCTTCACAAGGAGACCCACACTCTTTTTTTTTTTCAAGCATTACATGACTTATATAGCAGATTTGTGGCAAAACCCAAAACACAACAAAACAAAACACATCTGGCCATAAATCAGATATGTGGGCAATGATTTTCAATTTTGAAATGACTTTTAATAAAAAAAAATAATTTAAGGATTATATCCATCTCTTACATTGTTCTAACTCATTTAAAAATTGAACTGAAATTTCCCATTCATTAATCAGGAGAAATCTGCATAGAATTACAGCTACTGTCTTTTGAAGCACTGTGCCCCTGCTTCAAAGGAAACATATTGTGAATAAGGACGCATCAGCAGCGCAGCTGAGTATTAACTCTTCATGTACCAGCATGCACATTGTCCCCCAGCCTAATAAAAATAGCTGCACAAAATGAGGAAATGGCCCTGGCTTCCTGCAATAAGCGTGCAGGAACGCACTCGAGAATGACCGTGGAGGCCCCCGGAGGACGGTGACAAAAACAGGATGTTGAATTCGTTGCCCCAGAGGTGGCAGCTTTGAGAATTCTCTGGCTACCTTGTCATCATCTGAGAAATTCGTTTAAAATGAAATTTTAAAAAAAAGAGTTGTCTCTACAGCAAGCATCGTTTCGTATATTTACGTTTCCATGACCTCGGTGAAACCGGTCCGCAAGCATCTTCACTTCATCCGGCCTCTTGAAACTTGATGGCCACCAAAGCGAGCCTTCCTGGCATGGCGGCTGGCACAGCACCAGTTCAGGTCTTCCCAGCGTGGGAGCATGTTGGAATTTGTTTGAACAAGTTTAGTACCAAAGTCTTAGGGCTTAAGTGAGCATCAGATCTGTTTTGCTATTATTCAGAAGCAAGCCATGACGGAGGACTTGCATTGGTGAACAGGTTCAAAGGCTGAAGATGGGCAAAGAGCCTCAAACTAGATAATTGTTGCATGGAAAATCTATTTAGTCAGGGCCCTAAATTCACACAAATACACCTAGGGAATTTTTAGAAATTAAAAACAAAAACAAGCCAGGTGGTTGTGGTGCATGATTTTAATTCCAGCACTGGGGAGGCAGAGGCAGGCAGATCTATGTGAGTTCGAGGCCAGCCTGATCTACAGAGAGAGTTCCAGGACAGCCAGACTACACAGACAAACCCTGTTTTGAAAAACATAAACAAACAAACAAACAAATGTGACACAATTACAACTGTGTGTGATAGCTCACACCAGTAATTCTGAAAATTAAGAGGCAAAAGTAGAAAGGTCAGGGGTTCAAGGCCAGGTTATTCAGGGCTACCTAGTGAGTTTGAGGCCAATATGGCCCTTATTTGAGACCCTCACTGTTTAAAGGAACAACAGAGTCATGGGGAGTGCTCATGGAATGTGTGTGTCAAAGGAGAGGAGCTGTGAATGTTTTCTCCCAAGTAAAATTGTCAGGCAACAATAAATGAAAAGTATTAACTCAACAAAACATTCTTCCTCAGTGAGCTGAGCAAGTGAAAAACTAATTTATTCCATAGATTTTTTTCTATTGCTATAATTTGAAAATGAGTATCTTTGAAAAGAAGTAACACACCACAGGCAGCTAGTGATGTGGTATATACCTGTCCTCTAATTACTTGGCAGGCTGAGGCAGGAAGATGGCTGAAGCCAGTCCTGACAACATTGTCTCAAAAGCAAAAGCAAAACATCAGGAGGCAAATGTTTATAGAAGAGAACTGAGGGGTTGAGATGTGACTCAGAAAAAGAGCATTTGTCTCATATGTGCAAAGCACATGGTTTGATTCAAGAACTATTCCCCCCAAACAGGGGACTGGAAGGCCTGGGAACAGAGGCATTCCTTTTATACAAAGACTATCTGATTGTAATAATAGGCAAAGGTCAATGTGAAGTTATTGGGGAGGAGGCTTATAAAGCCACATGCTAATTAGCTGTTCATTTGAAACATAGATAAGAAATATTAACAGGTTTCAACATTCATCTGTACATGTGTATGTATTTAAGAAGAGCTTACTAATAAAATGTTTATTCAAGGGTAGCTTAGGCATATAATTTTGGTGAATTTTTGGCACCCTGGAGAATATTTTCTAGGTCCCAGAGAATATAATTAAATTTATGCAGTTTGTAATTTTAAAGTTATGCTAACATTTGTAAACTATAAAGAACAATAATGACTCCAATATTGCTGAGCTGAGAACAGACAGAACTAAGCAGTAATGTAAGAACAATAATGGGAAATGTGTGGAGATCAGCAGCCAGCCAGAGCAAAACACTGTGGCTGCAGCTGGTAGGCGCACAATAAAACTGATACAAATACAGAGATTAATTACAAAATGATTAAAATGTCAAGTAACATTTGAATTACAAGGATGGATTACTTAGGCTCCCCTGTTTTGTTTGTTTGTTTGTTTGTTTTTCACAACCAAAAAAAAATGAGTAGAATTGAGAAAAGTCTTTAAATACATTTACTTGTATTCCTCTTTGGATAACTTTGTAGTATCTAGACAAAATGCGGGCCAAGCAGATGCTATGGGCCAAACGACGTTGGCTACAGCATATGAAGCTGATATTTAGCAAAGCAAAGTTGGTTGAGTCTTAACAATTTTATAGGGTTCGTCTATTATAGTATATATCACAATATAGGCAATTTAGGATAGTTCCCAAATTCCAGTGGACACGCACAGATTCCCTCTCAGTTCAAATACCTCTGTGGCACTGAGCCCTTGAGTGATTTCCACTTTAATCTCTCTGAACTTAACACAGAGTTTGCCCCCACCAGATGGAAGGGTAGTTCCCCTAACAATGCCAAAGCCATGGTTCAGAACTCTGAAAGTAAGGAGCCTACGGGTCTCAGGAGCCTTCTAAAAGCCACCATTGATCTTAAGCATTCTGGGCTTCTGGTCGCCCTCCACGAAAGCCACACTTAGCACTAGCTAGCTGCCCGTGTACAGAAGAACATCCTGGCAGAACATCCACTTTGAATAAACATCTGCTTCTTCCTTGAAAGATCTCCTAAATCTTTTTGCTACAAATTCCCCACCCTGTTTTACCAGGAACAGAAGAATTTGAAATACCCAGAAGACCCAGAGGATAATTATGTGAAATCCAGTAGTTGATATATTGGGAGGTAAAGTGGGTGAGGAGTTTTATGCCAAACACCTATACTTTCTAAAGAAGCTGATAACCCCTGAATACCTGAGGGTACTGTTGCTTTTGGCCTGACATGAGTGGGTTAATATCCTATGAGCTCACTTCTCATTCAGTCAGAGAAGTGGGTTCTTGGTAACTCTTGGGTTAGTCCTGGGTTAGTCCTGGATGAATCTTGCTCTCAAATGTCTGCTTTACTGTTCTCAAATAAGCCTCTGGGACTGTGCTTTTCACTGAATTCAAGCTCTGGGATAAGGGACACGAGGCACCATGACTGAACTGTGACACACGCAAGGCCATGACAGCGATCTCTATGAAGCCTGGATTCTATTCACGTCTGAGGGAGTTCTCCACCTGAACTTCACCACAGACGTGGGAAGTCTTGGAATCAGAGTTCATGATGGGAATGCCTTTGTGCCTTTGGAAAGCCAGATATGTCAGACAGATTCTTTATTTACTTTATTTATTTTTTGGAGACTATCCACAAAAAATAGGCACTTAAATATAAACTATTGCCTCATTGTGTCTGTTAATTCTTTCCTATCTCCTTTGAAACAGGTCAAATTCACCCTGCTTTCTACCTATGCCTACAGAGGTGGTCCTTTTCTTACATGGTTCCTATGGTTAACCTCTTGAGGACGTTCACTCAAGGAGCTCATACATCCATCATTTGCGATTTTAGCTTTTTCCTTCCCAATCCTTGTTACTGGTTATTTCTCAACTGTAGCAACAGCACTCCATGACACAAGTTTATGTGGTGTTAAAAATATAAGACTTAACCAGTTTGCACCTTAGGAACTGCTGCAGGGTCCCCAGCACAAATCCATACTCTGCATTAGAGAATTGCAGCAATGAGCCAATAGAATTAGTAGGGTAATTGACTGCGCCGAGGCTGCAGCTGGCAGGGGCTGCAGAGGGAAGCCAGCAGATGTTTGTTTGCTAATGGTGGCTTTCTGGAGTAGTCAGAACCCAATGCCCCATCCGTCCATTAGCCAGTTTGTCCAACTTAATTAAAAAGGATAGGAGATTTAGGCTTCGCCCTATTGATATTTTCAACTGGGTTCCTTTGCCACCAGTCATTGCTCTGTGGGTTTTGTGGTTACACAGAGAGTTACAGTGTCTGAAGTTTTAGGTTTTTTGAAGTAGAAAAAAAGGAGAAAGACTTAGATGCAGAAAAATTTAATGACTATTTTATCATTGAGGTCAAATTTTACACACACACACACACACACAAACAGATCACACATAGAGATGATATACACACACAAATTACATACTCACACACAGAGATACACATTCATACATACACTCACACATACTAACTCACACACAGAGACACACATTCACACTAACATACACTCACACATACAAACTCAGACACACTCGCTCAAAGCACACCACTCAACAACTCCAAATACTTACACACTCACACATACACGCACTCATACATACAGATGCACACTCATACACACATGCACATACTCATAGACTCACATATTCATGCACACTAACACTCATACCCTCACACACATACAGACACACACACTCATACATACACACTCACAGTCACAAACACTAACATACTCCACGCACTAACACTCATACACTCATGTTAATACTTACACTAATACACACACACTCACTCACACACACACACACACACACAGAGAGAGAGAGAGAGAGAGAGAGAGAGAGAGAGAGAGAGAGATGGTATACTTCACTATAGACTTAGTAGTTAGAAAATAAAATGGCTGAAGGATGCTAGGAAGAACATACTAGATTTCCTTTGTTGTTCCAGTGTAACAAAACTGTCCCTTGAAAAAGTATAAACTTGTAACAACACATAGGATTGAAGAAAACCAGTTCTTCTGGCCTTGCCTAGGTGTGCACCCTCCTGGGAGGAATCCATGGCTTCAGGGATCACAGAGCCCTCCTCTGAAAGCCACTGGAAAACCGCTGTAAGTCATAGGGTCTCAATTCAGTTCTGTTTCCTCATCTGGAATTTATCCACGAGACTAGGGTTTTATCTATCAAGAGTAATTTAACCAGCATACATTTTCTAAAGTTTATCAGGTCGAGGTTAAGAGCGAAGTTCACGAGGAGGACAGTAATACCATATGAACCACTACCGCAAAGGATGAGTACAGGCATTGGGAGATAGGGCCCTGGGAGGTATTTAAAACAGAAAAAGGTGAGCAGCAGTTTCAAGAGTAGCTAGTCAGTTACAACTCTTTCTGGGAGGTAGAGTGGGGAAGGAAGACTTGAAGGTGATGGACAATCGGGTCGGTAGTCAGTGGGCAGACTGAATTCCTGCATGCAAATTAGTTAGGGGCTATCATGGAAGAGTGGAGTGTGGTGCTCTCCTCCTGAGTAGCGCAGATGCTGAAGTGAGGGATGCTGGGGAGTGGCAGGACGCAGTTTCCCAAATGGCTGCATGGATTTGGTGAAGGGCAGCGAGCCAAGGGAAAGAAAGGTCAGTGGCGACTGAGTTTAAAATGTCAGAAACTGGGTGTCATTAAACAAAATAGACCATCAGAGAGGGAAGTGATCTGGAGACACCGCCGAGCACCTCAGCATGTCAGGCACATTTCATGCACCATTTCATCTTATGCTCACAGTTTTTATTGGTAGCTATATCATTCTCAGTCTATTTCTGAGGAAACTGGGACTCAGATAATAACCAATTTGGCCAAAGTCACACAGGCAGCACGTGACACGGAGGAGATTTGAACTCAGCCTGGCTCCAAAGCCTGTACTTACCTAGTGGTCACCCGTGTGGGTTCTGAAGAACTCTGGAGCTTCTCAGAGCCTCTCTTGGCTGCAAACCTGACTGAAGATGTCCTTCGGTGAAGGAATTCTCCTACCAGTCAAGTACGATATTCTCTTCCATCTCAACAAAGAAAAAAGCCCTTGCTCTCAGATATACAAATAAGGGATAAATAGAGCCAATGATGGTGTCTACCAAGGAAAGATGGACTGAGCTTGAGGTGCTGCTCAGGAGCCTGTGTGTACAGGAGCATGCATGCACCCAGGGAGACCAGAGAAGCCACCTGTTCCTGCAGGGATCAGCATCCTGGGATTAGTGGCTACATTCCAGTAGCCTTAGTATCAGTCAGGGCCAGTCAACAGGCACATTATGGAATGGCTAAAAGTTCTAGCTTCTGCTGTGGTTCTAGATGCTGCCGCTCTACTGAATGTCCATACACACCTGCACGTTCCAGTTGGTACCCAACTTGTCAAGAATAAGCTTGTAACTCGAGTCATAGCACTCTCCTGTTACCTCAGCCCTGGGGAGGCTGAGACAGGAGGATGGATGGGCTCTCAGATGCAGCCAACCTGGGCTACAGAGAGACCCTGTCTCAAACAAAGAAGAATGAGCTGGGTCCACTTCAGTTTTTTTTTTGTTTTGATAATTCATATTTTTATTGATTAATGAAGTTGTTTTCATGAAAAGTAACTTGAATCGCTAGAAGGAGCAAGTTGAGTCCTTTTGTCTTCCAATGAGACATGTGTGATGCCAAGAGAAAAGATAAACACTGATAGATTCTGGCTCAAGTTACCCTACAAGTGTCTCTTAATGCCCACATGTCTAAGAAGCTAGAAGTTATACCTGATAAATTATGTATACAGCTCCCTGAGAAGACCAGGGTCAGATCCGAGCCCTACATCAAAAGTGTGAGAATTTAATCTATACTTTGAAGTTCTAAGTCAAAATCAAGTTTGTAGGGATCGCTTTCTGTAATACCTGGCTTTAAACGACATCTTTATTAAGCCATAGCCACCAGTCTTGACCAACCATGGTAAGAATGGACCCTCTCTGGATCTTACTCCATGAGCGAGCAATTAAACTCCACGAATAACAACAACAATAACAACAACAAACCCAGAGATACTTTTTAAACCAGTTTAAGCATAAGTCAACCAGTTTGTTAAATCATTAGAAAATCTGGTAACAAACACACAAGCATAGAAGCTTCCCATAACCGCTAAATACTTCGGACAGGACAGAGAGGGAGAATTTACATTTTGAATGATTTAATGGCGGTGTCCATTTGTAAAAAATCATGTGGAAAGAAATCTTCTTGCCTGAAAAAGATATTAGCTCAGTTGTCACTAACAGGCATCATCTGTCTGTCCTCACAATTTCATAAGCCAAGATCCTCAGCTTTCGGAAGATGGACTGGAAGGAAAATATTTCTAGCTGGGCATGCAAGGTCAGATTTTGTTTTTCTGCCTAGAAAAATTTGAGGGGCCAGAGTAGGCAGGAAAGGCCACTGTGCCTTCTCAAGAGTTGCTATGTTGTGACCCCAAAACCCTGAGTGCTGGGCTTCATGAGGCCTGGGTCTCTCTAATTGGCACTACAGCTAGGGGAGACATTTCCTTTTGTACATCCCATGTGGAAAGAGATGGAGAGGGAGGGGAGGGGGAGAAGGAGAGAGAGAAAGAAGGAGAAGGGGGGCAGGCCATACCATGTGTGCCTGAGTGCAGATGTGTGTGTGTGTGTGTGTGTGTGTGTGTGTGTGTGTGTGATGCGTTTGATGTGCACAGTCACCTGCTTCCCTTCTCCTGTTGCCATGGGTTACAGAGCCCAGAGCAGAATTGTGCAGCGAAGCACTTGGGGTAGAAATAACAGCATCAGATTCTTGGAAAAAAAAAGAAATTAGAAATAGAAAGCAAGGAGACAATGATAAAAAAGAAAAAAATATCAAAACATTTTAAGGCAATCTGACTGTGGACAGGAAAGCCAGGCAGCCTAAAGGGGGAGGCTCTTCATAAATCTAGCCTTCACTGACATACTGGTCTAAACAGAGATGCTGAGGGAAGAACTATCACACATGTCCAGAGCAAAGTTGCCTGTCCATCCTCCTGGATCTTAGATGGGGACTCTACCTCAGAGAAAAATAAACAGTCCAGTGAAGAGTTAAATCAACGGCTGCCAGGGAGCTGCCGCTCCACATGGCATCATGGCGTACCAGGCACTGAGGGGAGACACACCACCAACAGAAAGAAGGCTGCGACCTTGAGGAGGTCACAGTTTAATTAGGCATCTCAAGTCTGGAAGTCAGGCTTGGTGCCTACCCTGCACCCGGACACTCATTACTCTTCTTACTTGATGGCCCATCAGTGAAAATCATGTCCGCCCTCCCCTCTCCCACGGCATCTGTCTGTCTTACAGGATGTGAGATAGACTAGATGTTCAGAGCAGAGAAGGGTTTTCAGCAAATCCAGTGCCCTATTTTTACAGATTAAAAAGACAAAACAAGCTCAGATCGGTCACTCAGCTTGGTGTGAAAACCAGGAAAGAGGGGATCTCAATGGTGTGTGCCTCCAACTGGAAGTGAACTCCTACCCACGCCTCATGGTGAGCTACTGAGAAAATGGGTGACCACACACAGCCTCTGAGGGGCTGTTGCCATCGGGGCTGTCAGAGCACGGGAAGACATCAGAGAGGATGTAGCTGTTGACTGTCATCTAGAAGTTCCTCCTCTTCTTCCTCCTTTTCTTCCTCCTCCTCTTCCTGTTCTTCTTCCTCCTTCTCTTCTTGCTCCTTCTTCCTCTCTTCCTCTCCCCTTTCCTCCACCTTCCCCTCCTTTCCTTTTTTTGTGGTCCTAGGGATTAAACCCCAGGTTTGTGCACACTCTACAAACACTCCACCACTGAACTATATATATCCTCAGCGCCCCCTCCCCCACCCCACACACTTTTTACTTTTCATCTTGAAATACAATCCCACCAAGTTGCCCAGTCTGGCCTTGAACTCAGTCTAGCTAGGGTGGTCATAAACCTTTGACCTTCCTGCCTCAGCCTCCTCCTGAGTCACTAGTATTGCAGGTCTTCATAACCAGGCCTGAGTTCTGTGAGCCACCACATAGCAGTGGGGTTCTAAAAGAGCAGTTCCTAGCTTTCAACTCCTCCACTCTCTCCCTAGATGGGGACAAGATATGGCTCCATGGCTACCACCTGCTGGGAGGCAGGAGAGGATCCATTCCCGGGTGTGGCTAGTTTGTCTGTCTCCACGCCAGTGCCTCTCTCCATGCCAGTGCCTCTCTCTCCCTCACACCTCACTCACCGGGCAGAGGCCGTTCCTATTTTGACTTTCAGCATATTTTCCCATCCCCAAGGTCTAGACCTTCACTTTAGAACATAAGGGAAATGGACTCACCCTCCCATTTCTGGCAATAGTGAAAGCTATCTGTCCCACACCAGTGCAACAGATGTACCAACCATGCTTGCTCCTTGGGAACCCTGGAGTCAGGGAGGGTCTGGCAAGTTGCTTCTCTCCCTGGAGCAGAATGGGTAGGACACAGGGTAGAGCGCGCAGGCCACACTGGTTACATTTATCACCATGTCTCTGTGAACCTGCACGAGGGAGCTTGTGGCCGGCCCAGATAATGGAAACCTGAAGAGTGTAGGCTGCACCCTGCAATGCAATCTGTCCCAGGAAACAGGTGTCCACACTCGCAGACCATCAGAAGCACCACAGTCATCCCAAAAGCTTTACAAAGGGCTTCTCCCTGCTGAAGAAAGTAATCCACAGCCCAAATCCCGCTGCTGTTAATGGCTAGATGGCCTTGAGACAGAGCTCATGTGAGCCCTTTGATCTCAGGGAGCCCTCTGGGGCTGCATATTTCTCTCCTGCAATCAACGTCCAGAGATTCTTTGTCTTCCTCGGGGCCCCATTTATGCTCTGTGAGGTTTTCAGATAGTGCCTGCTTTTTCTCCCTCTCTTTCCACCCTTATTTTATCCACATTACTCCTTAGTGTACCTTTTCCACATCAGATTCTCAGAGAGAAATGATCACTGCTTAGCATGCTGGGATTCAAAACTCCCCACAAGAAATTCTCAGAGAATGTCTGCCCGGGGCCCAGGACAGAACTGTAAAGGTGGCGTGGGAGTTTCTAGCCTCGGCATGGCGGTCTAGGGGGTTGAAAGGGCTAAAGTTGTGACAGCGAAAGAGGAGAGCTGGGGCCAGGCAAACGGAGTGACATTGCCAAATTCCTGAGTCAATGAAGGACACAGCAAGGGCGAGAGACTGACAGGAGTTGGGTAACCAGAGAGTAGAAAGGAAGGAGAGTGGAGACAGAGAGGATGGAAGGAGGCTGACACACCAGGCCATGGGAACCTATCCATCTTCTAACCCACACCAAACACTAGAGTCCATGCTTTGGGTAGTGAGGATTAATGGGGGCTGTTATTAGCAGGAGATAGTGCGATCAGATTGTATCGTAGAAATATGGTTTTGAGAAGCCTGAAATAGAATTATCAGCAGGGAGACTGGAGAAGGGAAAACTGGACAAGAATAACCACGGACTTAGAGTAGTTTCTACAGAGATGAGAAAACCACGCAAGGTAGGGCTTATTGATAAGCAGAGCTAACCTGTGGTAGCTGTGTAGCCTGTGGGTTAGCATAACATAGGTTGCCAGGGAGATCTCATCAGTTATGAAACAAAAACAGTCACCTTGGATGTCCACCACTGTGTCTTCCCTGATCTCAGCCTGGTTGCAGGATCAGGATCTTGGGTTCTTCAGCACAATCCTACTACTACTACTCCCAGTTGGTCAGATGAGGGGGGAGCACCCGACCCAAAGACTAGGCTAGACTGTCCACAGGCTGGCCAGCAACCAGCACCTTGGCCCACTGCTGTGATCTGCCCCAAATTAGCTTGGTCGCTCGGGAAGCGAGCTAAGAACAGGCCACGAGAAGAACCCAGCCGGCAACAAGTGCCAGTGTTTCCAAAGGTGGCTGTGGAAAGAGGGTGTGTGTGAAATTGCAAGAGGAAGGCACATGTAGGCACGGGGAAGCGGTCTGCAGAGAGCTAGGGCAGATGACAAAATTCAACAGATAAGCCGACAGAGGGCAGCTCCCGAGAGCAAGAGTGGAGGCAGCTTCTAGAACTGTCCGCAGCCTTGAGCATTTTCTACTCCCAATGCTGATCCACAAACATCTTTGCAATAAATCACATGTGTAACTGAAGAGGCCCTATCAACTGCAATCACTACCAAGCAACGTAATTGAAATACCTGGTGCTTTGCACAGGGCCTCATGCTTATCTCTGCCATCTGCTGTGCCCACTGAGCTCCAGAGATGCTTGCCTGTGCTGGGCTCCTCCTGAGGAGGAGTGCAGCCACCTCTAAGGGCTCACCAAGAGCCACCTTGGTCACACTCTATAGGTACACCAGAATGGGAAAGAACGGAAGCTTCATTCCGGAGATTCTGCTCCGTGGCAGAATTTGAAACCCATAACGTGTTTCAGTGGGTTGAAAATGCCTTTGAATATGTGTGCCGCTCTCCACAGCCATGATTAATTACTGGCTTTGCTGCTGGTTATGCCCGCGGCTCTCAGCAAGAAAATGAGCGGAGACGCCTGTGAGCCTTTACATCCTGACAACCAGCCAGAAAGAAAGAAAAGAGAGCAAGGCGGAAAGGAAAAAAGACAGGAGGAAGGAAGACAGGGAGGAAGGGAGGAGGAAGGGAGGGAGGAGGGAGGGGAGGAGGAGAGGTGGAGGGCGCAGGGGCTGGGGGTGGGAACCCGGTGTCATTTGACTCTGTTTTCTAGCAGGTGTCTGAGAGAGACCTGCTGCAGCAGGTGAGCTGTGTGCTGCCTCTTCCTGCACACAGAGTTCCTTCTTCATCATGCTCCACGAACATTTCTGAATTAGTTCCAGCTAGTTAGTGTCACTGCAGGGTAATTTAGACTGCCATTGTTTGAGTATTCAACGTACTCTTCGATGATGGATTCCCAGAAAAGGCAAAATCCATTATTTACACACGGTAGGAAAATAAACCTTTTCCCCCAGCCCCAAGTCCAGAGGATCCGCTTTTCATTTTAGACAGTTGGATATTTCGCATTCAAGTGGCTTTGTCAACTCCTTTAATCAATGTCCTTTGGAAAAACAAATTTAGCCATTCAGCTCCCGGATTCAGTAGGGGCGAGATGTAACTGAGGGTGTCGGTTCTCAGTGGTTCACGGTCTGTTAGCCACCACGGGCTTGCAATAAAAACAGGCCTAACTGACAGCCGAACCCGGAAGTAGCGCCATGCATCCCAGTGAAGAAAACACAGCACTAAACCCCTCCAGGTCAGAGAGCTGTGGGTCTGGCAGGTAGGGGGAAGGCATTTCTCTCTGCTGCAGAGAGAAACAATCCTAAGCCAGATGAGGTGGTAAAAGCCCCAGCACTCAAGAAACTAAGGCAGGGAGATAGTGAGTTCAAGGCCAGCCTGGGTGACATCGTGAGACCACTTTTCAAAAACAAACAAATCCACTCCTCTTGCTAGACAGACGTTCTCATAACATGGTCATAGTCATTTTCAAGGCAGCACTGTAGGACGCCCATGCTCTCTGAGCTATAAATAGACGCACTTAAGGTGCCTGAGAGTCACAAAGGCAGAAGATGCCATCAAAGTGTCTGCAGAGGCCCTGGGACACTTTTTGGGGAAGGAAAGAAAACCTGTATATTGCACCAAGAGCTGGCCTGAGATTACTGTAGCAGCCAGGGAGACCTTAAGTCATCCCCATTGGCAGATTAGGGAAAAAGATAAAGGAGTGTGTCACAAAATAAGTTATTGAATGGATTCAATACCACAGAAGAGAGAGCAGTCAAGATCCCGTCTCCCCTGGGGAAGCAATGAAAAGGAAAGCCCTGGAGGACTTCCCAGAGCTTTTAATAGGCTAATAAGTCGGTAGGAGGAAGAGAGCTTCTCCAATATCCGTCCTGGGAGGCCTGTGGGACCTCTGAAGGAGCAGCCCAGCCCTTGGAGACTGCACAGGGGAAAAGCGAGGGCCTACTTCCTGAAGTCGGCTCTGAATTGGCCAGATACATCTCTCTGCCCACTCTCGGTTCCCTGAGGAGATCGGTTTCTGCTGTCTGTATAACCGACCTCCACTCTGAGTTCTCCTCTGCCTGCTTCATCCTCCGTTCAAACCGTCTCTTCCCAGCCCCATGTTCACAGTAATATCCCTTAGTTCTCCCAGCTAGGGCGTCGGCTCCATCTTATCCTAAGCCAGTTCTCTTCCCATGGAACTCTTGGCCGCCTTAAACACACGGTTGCCCTGAGTGTTTGCAAGCTGAAGTCTCAGTGAAGAGGGGTAGGGGAAGGTAGGAAGGTGGTAGGGAGGTGTGGGGAGATCTACAAGGTGAGGGGGGACCACTCACTCCCGGATCTCAACAGAATGGGATTTGGATGGTCCATGTGTGGTTCCGGCCTCCCTCCTCACGTCCAGGAGATGTCTCTGAGGAGGCTCCAGGCTCAGAGCTTACAGGCTTCAAGAGACTTCTGGGAAAGGGGCGGAGCATCACTCCTTCCTCTGCCTATGGTTTTGTCCAGTTCCGGGTCTGTCCAGTTCTGCACAGCTGGCTTCAAGCACAGCAACCCCAGAGTGAAGGATGTTGGCTTCTCAAACAAGGCCTGCCCCCCCCACGCCCCCTCCCAATGTCTGGGCGCCAACCTCCATTATCCAAGCCTCTCCCTCCTCCAGCCTCACTGTGAACATGCCGTCTCAGGGCAAGCTCCTCTCCCCTCCCCGCCTTTTTAAAACAGTATTTTGTGCATACATGCAATTTTAAAGCAGTATCTACCTCTCTAAGGACTTGTGTTTTAAATATTAGAGAATTAAATATTAGCGAATGGACTGAATAGGCTTGGGAAGGTGGTCAGATCTATTTCCTGCATGCTTAAAAAATAATTCATAAAATTGCCTTTCAGCATGTTGGTCCTGCCTCAGATTTTATAAACGGAAGACAAAATGAAAGGAGGTACCAAAATATTCTTGGGGGCGGGGCAGCTCCTAAGTGGCAAAGGGGGTCTTATACTACCGGAAATATATACCCCAAATCACCCACTGGCACTGCAGTTATGACTTACATGTCAAACTTTTATTTCAGGTTTTATGTTTTTATTTTTGTGTGTGTGTGGGGGGTGGATTTGTTTTTTTTCAAGACAGGGTTTCTCTGAATAGCCCTGGCTGTCCTGGAACTCACTCTGTAGACCAGGCTGGCTTCTAACTCAGAAATCCGCCGGCCTCTGCCTCCCAGAGTGCTGGGATTACCCGCATGCACCACCACCACCTGGCATGTGTTTTTATTTCTTATACTGAAAAATGACATCATCATCATCACCACCACCACCACCATCATCATCATCACCACCACCACCACTGTCATCATCATTATTATTAAACTTTGCAACATGGGAAAGAAAACCAAAAAGATGATCTAAAGGGTCAACCTGGCACTTTCTTCATGCTGGTAGGCTAGACTTTTATTCAGTCTAGGTGCCCAGCTCCAGCTGAAAGAGGGACAACAATGAGAGGACAGAGAGCATCCCGGGCTCTCTACCTGAGGCTCCAGAGAGCTAGGAGTGGTTCAGTGAGAGCAATTGCCAGTGAGCCAGTAGCAGGCTACCCAAGTGTGGCTGCGCTAGGGGACGCGCACTTCTCTGGACAGCTGTAAGAAGGTTGGGACTCGCGTTCATAAAGTTAGACATCTGCAGAGACAGCCTGTGAGGAGCAGGCCAGGTCTTCATGCTAAGTGCTGCACGCAAACTTCTTCCCCCTTGGAATCCAGGCGTGGCTGGAATTAGGGAGATGGGATGCGCCGGCCGTTCTCATCCTTCCAGTTCTCACCTCTTCTCAGAGGCCTTTGGACCACTCCATATAAAATTGCACCACACACACACACACACACACACACACACACCTTCTGTCTTACGTATCTCTTGTGTTACCTTCTAGTGAGGTAACTACCCTCATCTTTCGTTTTCCAACCTGCCTCCACAACTTATACCCAGGAATGAAAAGCCATAAAAGCAGTTGTTATTACATTTTATTCCTTGTTATTTCTCCAATGCCTAGCATATTGTAAATGTTAACCTAAAATACCTTGACTGAACGAATAACTCCCCTAAAACGGCCAGCCATCTGAAAATGGATATCCCCTCTTAGACTATGAATCTTTGATTCTACATTTTCTTACTTAAATTTTGTCCATATTTTCTGATACGTGTGATGGCCAGAGGTTGGGGATTGCCAATATTAATATTTTAGAACAAACGTTAAGTTTTGGTGGCTAGAAATATTATTTCAAAGACATCGAAGATCTTTTCCTTTTGTGTGGATCCTAAGTCACACGTGTGAGACTTTGGTGTGGCAGGAATTCCGTGAATGATGTGCACATGTGTGCTGGCGCATGTGGACACACATGTAGAGGTTTCAGTTGAGGCCAGTCTTCTTCCTGGGTCATGGTCCACTTCATTCACTGAGACAGAGCTGCTTCCTGAACTCAGAGCCTGTCCCCTTGCTGAAGGAGCCCCCTGCTTCTGCCTTCCAGGTCCTGCGATTCAAGTTGGTTACTGTACACACCCAACTTTGATGTGGGGATCTGAACGCAGGTTCCAGCACTCGGCCAGCAGGCAATTTATCCACCCAGTCAGTGCCCCGGTCCACACATCTGAAGTTTTGTCCGTGTATCAGAATCTTTTAAACTCTTGAATATGAAATATCTGCCTGTGTTTTTTTAATTTCATCTAGTAAACTAGATATCTGATATCATGCCAGTAAATGGAAAACCGAAGTTCATTTAATGTGGCGCAGCTGGAAGAGATGCATTTGAACTCCAGAATTCCTTCATCTGTGAGATCTCCACTCACCAGGAATGTGCCACAGTGATACCATTAGTACAGTTCTAATAAATACCCCAGGGATATTTACAAGAATTCACAGCCCTTAAACCATCCATTTTGAGATAGAAACCTATTTTAAATTGTATGAAGCATTTCTAATCAACTTTTATCACCAATTCAATAATTAGAATCCTATACCACCAAGAAACCTTTTAACCTTCACTTTATAAGATAGTACAGAGAGGACTCTGGCCATGATCTGCTGACGCCCCTTGCCTTGACATGAGGAATCTAAGGTAATCAATGGTCTCATAAGGGCCCCAGGGTGGCAAAGCTGACGCAGAGGCACATGGCTCACTCCCAGGTGCTCTCACACTACCTTCACCTTGGCTTCCCTCAGAGGAGCTGTTTCAAGTCACCCTTCCTCTTCCCTCAGAGGAGCTGTTTCAAGTCACCCTTGCTTCTCATGATGAAACACCTTTCCCAACATGGTGTAGACCTGCTGTACTGGCTGGTTTTGTGTGTCAACTTGACACAGGCTGGAGTTATCACAGAGAAAGGTGAGAAAATTCCTCCCTGAGATCCAGCTGTGGAGCATTTTCTCCTCTAGTAATCAAGAGGGGAGGCTCCACTGTGGGTGGTGCCATCCCTGGGCTGGTATTCTTGGGTTTGATAAGAAAGCAAGCTAAGCAAGCCAGGGGAAGCAAGCCAGTAAATAACATCCCTCCATGGCCTCTGCATCAGCTCCTGCTTCCTGACCTGCTTGAGTTCCAGGCCTGACTTCCATTAGTGATGAACAGCAATGTGGAAGTGTAAGCTCAATAAACCCTTTCCTCCCCAACTTGCTTCTTGGTCATGATGTTTGTGCAGGAACAGAAACCCTGACTAAGACACCTACTGACAGGTAAGTTTGAAGATGTAAACCCACCCCGCAAGAGGTAAAGAATTAGAAAGGTAAGCCCACTTTCCATCTAACTCCGTCAGCAATGACTCTGTGCCCAGCTGTGTAGTCAGAGCAGGCCTTGCCCCCGAACCCCTGCGGAGCCTCGGGTGGCCTTGACTGCTGAAGGTCTCAGGGGAAGTCTTGGCTAAAGACTTAGGGGCTGGGGCTAAGCAGTGCAATTTGCCCTTCCCTGTAAGGCCTTAGAACCCAACTCAGCGCCCAACGTTTGTTGGTGGGCATATTCTGCTGTGTTAGAAGACATCATATGAATTGCCACTTCTTTGCTTAATTCCTGTCCCTGTCATCTCTTTAAATGAGAACGATCACTGCTGGGGGATATGTAGTACTACTATTTAAACAATAGCATAACACGCTCAGTGTTCAACGACTTTGTGATGATCTTGCTGCTGCTCTCTGAGATGATGAGCAGAGATGATCACATGTTTATATAAATATGTATTATATATAAATATATAAATATCTATATATTTATGTGAATATATTATATATTAAATATATAGTTATATAAAGTATATTATATATAATATATAAATATCTATATATTTATGTGAATATATTATATATTAAATATTTATATAGTTATAGAACATATATTATATATAAATATATAAATATTTTATATATTCATATAAATATATATATAAAGAAAGAGGCAGCACAGAGTCAGTCCGTGGTGATGGGAGCATATATCTACGTTACATAGAACTATATTCACATAAGAATGAGTGCACACAGCACAGGTGGGACAGGAATAAATCCCATGAGCTGTGCCCATGTTGGTTTTCCTGCATTGACAGCGTACGATCGTCTTGTTAAATGTCACTGTTGGGAAAAGCCAGGTAGTGCGCAGGTCTTATTTATGCTATCCCACAGCTTCCTGTGAACATCAAATTATTCTTAAAATAAATATTTAAAGAGAACTCGGGATTTTTCAATTTTTTGAAACCTCCAAGAGATTTCATTAAAGAGGTTTTTCACTGTTTCCTCTGCTGTTGAAAAAAATCATTGGCTAAAATTCTCACCTCCTGCTAGAGATTACTACCATTAAAAAATACAGAGTTTTAATTTTAATATTAAAATATGTAGCATTTTTACCAGGCAATGTGGTTGTAAAGTCCGACACATATTATATTTCTGGTCTGTTTTTATGTCACTTGTTTAAAAACATTACACTTTGAAGTGTAGAATACCGTGCTGAAGTGTAAAATAGTAATTATCAGCAGACAACTTTTAAAATTATATTAAAATCAGAGTGGCTTTTACTTTTTAAATGTAAACTCCTGCAGAAAGAAACCAGAGAAAACGGGTTTTAGGCCTCAATATGTTCTTAAGAAAAATATAGGAACATGCCTCTTCCCCAAACAATATTTTTTTCATTTACTTCCCTGGGACATTCTCTTTTCTTTTAAAAACTTGGCCAACTTAGAATGAAGAAACAAATTTGTGTTTGGCCACTAGGTGGCACTGTTGGTGGCGTCGTGGGCTATACAGAGGGGGAGGGGAAATTGAAAGCAATCTAGTCAAGGAACTTGGGGGTTTTTCGTTTGTTTTTTTTTTTTTTTGTCTTTTGTTGTTGTTTTGCTTTTTGGTTTTGGGGGTTTGCTTTAAGGAAAGAAAGAGAATGAGGGAGGGAAGGAAGGAAGGAAGGAAGGAAGGAAGGAAGGAAGGAAGGAAGGAAGGAAGGAAGGAAGGAAGGAAAGAGAAATCCTGTCTTCCCCCAGAGGGATGAGGAGGAAAGGAAAAGCTTTATACAGCCTGCCCCCTCGACCCTCACCCCTGTCACCACCGTTCGGACCACAGGAGGAAGTGAGGAAGGAGCGTCCTGTGGAGCCAATGAGACACCTAACAAAAAGGGCTATGAAAGACACATCCGTTTCAATAACCAGCCCCCACCACCCCGCCGACGCAGGACCCAGGCCAGGGGCAAAGGGATAGCTAGGGTCACCAGGCTGTGAACAGGGAGGTAGATAAGATCCCTGCGTGTCCTCGAAGTCCAGTTTATTTCTGCGTGTGGCTCTAAGAAAGGGGAAACCTTTTAAAAGCCAGGGACCAGTCCATCCAGGACAAAGACTTTGCAGACATAGTCGCCAGATCTGTGTGGTCTGAGGGCTCTGCAGGCTTGGTGCCCGGCCAGATCCAGGTGGGGATTTGTTGATCCAACCTACCCCAGAAGCTGCCACAGGCTAGGGAAATTTCAAGGGGATCTCTGGCTGCTGTTTCCCTTTTTCACTTTCCTGAGGGGGCTGTAGAAATGAATTCTTGAAAGCACAAAAGCTGGCACGGGAGATCAGTAGGAACAGAGAACCTGGAGTGGTTGAAACACCCCCCACCCCATGAACACCTGAAGAACCATTTTAAGCAGAGATATGGATTGAAATTCCAAATTTTAAACTTCCTACTTAAAAATACCCCCCTTGAAAGTTAGTAGCATACTCATTTGCATCAGGTGATCAGTGAGATCAGGAGATCAGGAGATCAGGAGATCAGGAGATCAGGAGATCAGATCAGGAGAATGTATGCTATACATTCTCTGTCCAGGGTTAGTGATTTCATCTTAACCACAGTCCTGGGCAAGCCAGGGAGACAATTATGAGTACAAATGAGGGGGAAGTTAGCAACTAAGAACGGACCCCATGCCAAGTACCCAGCATCCTGTGTAGTACTCTCTGTGGTGCTGTAAATGAGAAGGACCCCATAGCTCCTGTTCTGGAATGCTTGGCCCCCAGTTAGTGTAAGGATTAGGAGGTGTGACCTTGCTGGAGTGGGTGTGGCCTTGTTGTAGCTCTGTCACTGTGGATAGGCTTTGAGGTTTCAAGCACTGCTTCTGCATCAGGATGTAGCTCTCCGCTACTTCTGCAGCACCAAGCCTGCCTCCATGTTCTCCACAGTAAGAATGAAAATAGCAAGAAGAATGTGCTAGCCCTCTGAAGCTGTAAGCAAGCCCCCCCTTCAACGTTTTCATTTATAATAATTGTCTTGGTCATGGAGTCTCCTCACGGCAATAGAATAGCAACTAAGACACCCACCGAGTCCTCAAACAAACCTACAAGCATCTTCTGATTCTTATTACACTCACCACAGAAGAGAAAAATGTCAGAGAAGCTTAGTATCTTGTCAATAGTCACAAGGTCTCTCCCTCCCCCCTCTCCCCAGTTCCATCCACACCATCTCTGAGTATAAGATCAGGATCAAAAATCAAGCCCTGTGCAGGTAACCCAGCCTGCCCTGGTTGGAGCTGCCATCTTGTGTCTTGTGTACTGTCTATCCAGTTCGGATGTTAACTACTCCGACCCAGAAAATGTTTCACAATGTACTTTATCAACCTGCTGCACAATGGCCAGGCACGACACCAAAAGAGAAAAGGACGCTGGGAGGAGAAGTGCCAGCCTTTGCTGACCACGCCTTTTGGGATAGACAGCTTCAGCCCCAGCAGCAGCCAAACCATGAGACATCTCTCTGGATAAGGGTCTCATATTCATTCTCATATTTGGCCACCCTCTCTCACCAGAATCAACTCCCTAACTTCCAAAGTTTCACTGTGCTTTACATGATACTAACTTTGAAAAAGTGTAAGTGGTGGTGATGTTTAGTAGGAAAACATATTGTTTCCAGGAGGATTATTCTTTTCTTCTTTCTTTTTTTTAATGCCCCAGACGCAAATATACACTGAGATTTTGCCAAAGAAAGTTCAAGCCAACAGTATAACTATACTTAAAATAGAAAGAGCTACAAAAAATGCCATTGAGGAACTGTCTTGAAAAAAAAAAAAAAACAAAACAGAAACTTGCTCCCTAATAAGATTGTTGCTGTACCAGGTCTAATGGAATGAATAGATTCCATCCAGCAACAATGTTGCAATTTGTCAGTAATGGATGTGAGGAAGCCAGTTTCCTTAGTTGGACTGAAGCCATAATTAGTATATAGCTGGGGAAAATGAAACGAGAAAGAGAGAGATCTGAAATAAATCCAGAGGAAATATTATTCTAAAACACAAAAGTATCAGAACATATTCAGAAGATTTTGCAGGCTGAGCTGTCAGACTCCTCACTCCTGCTGTCTCTCCTGTGAGCCAGGATCATTACTGTCAGTCAATTCCCTAATGTGCCCAGGTTCAAACCTATGTGCTAGCAATGGGAACGGGCGTCCATGGTCGTGCAGCCAATGCATCTGTAGCACACACAAAAATGGAAGACTAACAAAAGAGAGCGCCGGAGGTGAGAGCAACTACCCAGAATTGCTGCTGCGACTGCTCAGGCAGGAGGCCCGTCCTGATGGAGCCTGCATGAAGCTCTTCTCCTCAGTGAGACCTTGGATGTATAACAAGCATCAGATTGTAGGTGACAGCATTCGACAGCAACCCCACCCCAAGCAACTCCATTCTAGACAGAGCCCTTGCTTGTAAATTCATGCAGGCTTGGGTTAGCATCCTCCTACAAATCTACTTTCTGAAATAGTTTCCATGGCTTCACAGGTGTGGGGGGGCATCAGGCAAGGGGAATTTATGATCTGCCGCAGCCAACAAATTCTGTAATCTGAGCTCAATACCTGTTTTTAAGAAGGCAGGAGGCAGGTTTTGCTGTGGGTTTGCCCCTACCCCATCCCATTCTCTCCCTATAGACATGGTACTAGAATCACGGTAGTCAGTTACATGTAGGACTCCCCCATAATAATTCTCTTACCAAAGCCTTAAGGGGCCGAGAACCTGCCTTGATCTTCTCAATGTTGTAATATTAAACAATATGATGCAAGCTTGACAAGGGTGATGTTTTATTAACTGGTACATTTATCCTAACCTTTGTGGACTTATAGAAAGCGTTGACTTGCTTTCCTTTTGGTTTTGTTCTCTGCTTTCTCCACAGCTAGGGGACCATAGGTTTTTACTGAGAATTGATAAAAGCTTGAACTGGACTGGTGGTGGAGGGATGAATACACGTGGTGAGCAGCAGGGTGGGCAAAAGCAGCAGCGGTGGGCAAGGGGTCCGGTTGAGCATTGAGGGAGAGGGGGAGTCAAAGAGACCTGTAGTGTCGTGCTTGCAAAAAGGATCAAATGGCGTACTTTCCAGAGAGAGAGAGAGAGAGAGAGAGAGAGAGAACTGTGTGTGTGTGTGTGTGTGTGTGTGTTTGTGTGTGTGTGTGTGTGTTGGGAAAGTCATGACCTTCATTTGGATGTCAACCCCTATGGAGAGATGTAAAGATAGCAGGTGGATATACAAGTCTGACGTGAGTCTGAACTAGAAATAAAAAATTTCTAAGTCATCTATACAAGAAAAATCACCAGAGAAAGTTTATGGAGGAAAATGGTCAGCAGACCTTGCACAAGGTATTTCTTGTATTTCTGGTCAGTAGAGAAGGGTGAACGGGAAAGAAGAGCGAATGGAAGAGAGGAGCAAGCCAGCTTTCTCTCAGGACCAGAGGATGGCTGCTTTCTCATGGCCTCCAGAGCAAGCCTTTCAAGCCGAAGATGGTTCACAGCAAAAATGCTTCTAATACGGGCTGAAAATTAGCCCTTTGACTCTGAACTTAGCCACTAAGGACACTAGTGCTTATAGAGAATATTTTCAATTATTTACTCTTCCCAATAAAAGAAGACGTATCAGACCAGGAGGAAGAGTGACTGTCGGGTGAGAGACAGAGCTCACACTCAAAGCGGACCCTCCTTAGCCTTCCCCACTGCTCTTCCCGGCCACAATTAATCATTAGTAGAGGCTCCTCTCACTATAATCTCTTACATAAAGCCCCAGTTGGCATCAGCGGTAGGCCACCAGGGTGCTGCCATCAGTGTTTCAGGTTTTTGAAGAAAACTGTCACTGTGTAGAAGAATTGGAGTTGCTTTCAAGCCAATGGGGATAGACTGGGGCGTTTGTTAAGCTCTTGCTTTCTCTTAATCCCTTTGGTAGGAAGTCTGGACGTGGTTCAGAGGGCAGCGGAGACCACGGAGGAGATCAGAACTACTGGGCTTTGATGTCTGGTGTTGCTTCCATCGGTATCCATCCCACCCACAGGAGATGCCAGTTGTCCACAGTGAGTTAACGTGAAATCAGATAAAGGTGTTCCGACTCCATGGGCTGCGGTCAGGAAGGGAGAAGAGGGAACGTGTGCAGGACCAACAGCATTCTTCCAGGCGCCAGGCACTGCCAGCCATATAAGCTGCTCAGTCCTGGGGTGGGCAAAGCAAAGGATGAGGTGGGGACGCTGCGTGAAAAGGTGTGGCTCTACCAAAGAGGGCACCGGAAGAAAGCTTCAAAATGAGATGCTTTGGCACAGGCTAGAAAGGCTACTTGTGACCAAAGAAAATGAAATGCTTGGGAATAGGTAGAAATTAGAGGGGTAGAATCCAAGGAAAAAGGAGATATCCATTCCAGCTCTTTTCATAAGGACCCCAGTCCTTAACCTGTAATCCTCAAATTGTTAAGGCTCCCCCAGACTGAATGCGTCCCCGAGTTCAATGGCTATTAATACTGACAAGACCTGAATGCATTTAATGGTAAAATCTTATCAGAGATGATGTGAAATGTTTACAGTGGGCTCATTTTAAGGTAAGTATTCTTACGTTTCACAGAAAAATAATTAATATGTTTGACTGTAGAATGTTCCTCATTTTGTGAGTGTTGGGAACCAATACAGAAAATACTAAATTCTGAAGCATAGAAAATATAAAATTCTAAAACATATCTGGCTTCAAGTGGGAGGATCATCCCCCCAGTGACATTAAGACCAATAATAGAAACAGAGGAAGACATCATGGCTCTGGCCAGAGGCCATAGTTAGGGAGGCCCTGGAAAGGTTAGCATATGTCAGGGGCTGATGTGTCTCCTTTGCCTTGTGTCACTGGGAGAGGAGAATCTGAACTGTCCTGGTGGCCTCTATCTGGTGGGCCTGAGCAACTGGGTCACTTTGATCCTCACACCTGCCCTCTGTAAGGGTACGAAAGTATCCAAGCAGACCACAGGGTGAGACACACAGCTGAGGTCATGCTGCGTCTCCACAGCTCCAGAGCTCTTGTCCAGGATGCCCTGCAAGTATCTGGTTGTACTCAACTGGATCCAGGGTAAAGAGAACAACTCTAGCAAATGTATTCTGCATGCAGTCTGCTCATTATGATTCTCAAACAATCCCACACATGTAATCTCAGCCCTCTCCAAGTTGAGAATGGTTGTTATGCGTTAGGGACAATTCTGGGCTCCATAACTAGTCCCAGATAAGCCAGGGCTGCATAGCAAGATGGTGTCTCAAAAATTTATCCCCCACCCTATCTCCCGTCTTTGCTGTCCAAAATCAAACTAGCAGACAAATAGACTATGATTCCATTTTTCAGAATGAGAAAAGGAATTCTAAAGAAGGAAGCAATTTGGTCAAACTTTTATATGTTATAAGAAGAGGTAGAATTAGATATCTCTGGGACAAAAAAAAAAATCATCCCTGCTGCCCTATACCCTGTGTCCCCTTCCTAACATAGTTTTCTGGTGTCCATGACCAAATTCTCCACACACCTTCCCCCTTCTTATGATTATCCATAGATAAGCATTAGTGGCATTCTTGAAATCCTCTGCTGGATGAGGGGATAAAGGTCATAGGGATGGCCACACAGAAACCTGTTTATTATCAAGAGATAACATTGCCTGTCACATTAAATGAGTTTAAATGAGTCAGAGACCTCCAGACTCCCCAGCAGATCCCCCATTGCACAGGCAAACAGCTTGAACATCAAAGAAGAAAGAGATGCAGGCAGAGGACCTGACATAGGCTTTTCTTTGCCCGATGATGGCTGTTCAAGGAAGTCTAATGGCTTATTAATAAGAAAAAATTAATTGCACAGCTCTTACAACCCAGTAGTTGTAAGAAATGAAATCCCAAACGTGACACATGAAGGACATCAGCGATCGAATAACTGTTGAGAAGCAGTTTCTGCCACTGCTTTGCATCAATAAAGGTGTAAAGAACAAAGGTGCAGCCTACAGCACAATCAATAGGGGTTTGAAACACAAAGGCTGAGAAGGCAAAGAAGCACGGGGTGGAGCCAAAGGTGAAGATCTGCTCTCCAGAGAGCAAGCAGAATTTAGGGCTCATCAAGTAGGGGGGTGCTCAAGAAGTCATGGCTTTACAGTTGAAGTTCTCTCCAGCACCAGAGTAGTCTTTCACTCCAAAGATCCCACAAATTACAAGGAACTACATTCGTCTCCAAAAATGGGAGAGTGAGCGCTTACTAACCCCAGGCACTGGACAACGGGCCCAATGGGAACTGTAAATCCTGGCCCCGAACAATGAAACACAAAGGCATTCTGGACTTGTCAGGCATGCTCTGATGAACAAGACTGACAGCTGCCTGCATTCTGTGAGATATCAAAATTTCTGCCGAGAAGAAAAAGAAAAATGGTCTGGATGGTTTTATAATGAGAATTCTTATCATGAAGCTAGAACTCATAAAATTTAGACAGTTAAATGAAGAGATCCAGAGGCCACTTGGGGAATTCCCTGGTCAATGTGGTAGCAGTGACAGCCTGAGCCACTTGGCAGGAAATAGGAAATAGGAGGCATGTGAAAAAAAAAATGATCATGGTTTCCAGCTGTGAACTAAGAGAGTTCTCATATGTCCACACGTGCACACACACACACACACACACACACACACATGCGTGCACATGTGCATGCCAGTGCTCTCTCGGAGACTCCAAGGATGTGGAAGGCAAAGGGTGTGTGTTATAATTTTGCTTACTTGGCTGATCCCAGAATGCTTAAGATTGCCAATAGTATCCCTACATCCAAAATGACCGTAATTCCTATAAATAAAGCTAAAAGAGAGAAAGAAAGTACTTTGAAAATAAGGGGGGGGGGATATTTTGAGATCTCCAAACCCCATGGGGAACATGATCCATGAAACCAGAACAGATTTCATGATCTCCAGAGCAGGCAATACTGTTGCCTAGAAATATCCCCCAACATTCTTTGGCGCTGTTTTATCGATCCTCCTGAGGTCTTGGCTTTTTACAAGTGTCCATAGAATCAAAGAGAGAACACATGTAAGAACTTGTATCTGTGCAGATATTCTTTCTTTCTCTGGATGCTTTTCTGGGAAGTACCAAAGAATTCAAAGGAGCCTGAGTCATTTTGTGGTTGCCAGAGCATTCCTTCCAGGTTAAATGCATTTGCTGGTCAGTGTAGCATTGTCGTATCAATGCTGTAGTACAGGAAACAGCATCAAAGAATTGGGGCAGAGGCCAACATTTGCAACAGCAATCCCTTTGTCTCCGGCTAAGACATTGTATCAGTATGAACAATCTCCCTTGTGAGACCTAAAGCTTCCACACAAAGGCAATTTGTAGTGAACCTTTTTTCTTTAGTTATAAGACTATGTTCTAATTAGTTAAAATCCATGAGCCTTACAAGTAAAACTAGCTGGCACAATCATCTTAATATGACAATGTGCCATGCTAGATTTGAAATGTATACAGTGGTCAGCTTTAAGCCTTGCTTTGAAGAGTAGTTGGTTGCTATGTACACTGGTGGTCTTCTGTACCCTGGGAAGACTAGTTTCTCTCTTAAAGTAGAGCTGTACCCAAGTGACCTCAGGAAAGGAACTAGTGACTCCTCCCAAGACAGTACAGGTTAATAACACATGGCCCATCACACCTTTGGAAACCCAGATAGTTCTTCCATCCTGAACTACCAAAGGACAAACCCATCTTCTCAGGGACATCCATGTTAGTGAGTCTTCAGAATGCATCTTCCTCTGCTCGGGTAGAAAACCTCAGTCATCCACTTCCTTTTAATACATTCTCCATTTTCTTCTTCACTGAGTCATAGGCAGAAAGATGGGAGCCACTGAAGCGTGATTTTGCTTTATGCTCTATCTAAATTTGAGTCTAGAGACTTGTGTACAACAGGCTTGTTCAAAAAGTCTGTTATAAGTTCCATGCCTAAAACTTAATCCATGGTTGGACAGGTGGCAAGATCAGAAACAGTTCCAAGGATCCTATCAAATGGTATGATCTTACGAATAAATCATGTCTATTGGGAGGAAAGACTGAGAACTCACTTCTATTTGTCTATGTGAAAATAGCAATGACTCTGAAGACTGAGGTGTGTGTGTGTGTGTGTGTGTGTGTGTGTGTGTGTGCACTCTCTGCATCTCTTGTTCTTTTTGTTTGGAAAGCATCACTGCTAATGAATATACATTGAGTGTCAAAGATATGCTAGGGGAATTTTAAAGTATAATAGAAGCATGTCATCATGAGGCAACGCATTAACATAGGCACATATTTTATTAACATAGGCACATATTTTATTATCCATGCTATGATGTTTTTATGCATTGAGCCTGTATAAATCAAGCAAACAAATAGATATGCCTGGCAACAGTTCCATGTGCATCTGTGGACTCTCTGGACAATTGCAAGTAAAAATGGATATTTTTTCCTTTTTATGTTTTATCAAATTTGCTAATTTTAACCTTCTCTGATGAATAAAAAAAGTGAATTGATAAGTAGAATTGGAAACTGAAGAACATATAAATCTTTGCCTTCTGTGCCAGGCCAGGCTGTGTTTGTAGCTGGTGAGCAGCATGACTCATTACCATGTATCTGCTGGCTTGGGAATACCATGCAGCAGAGGAAATGGAGGTTTTTTCCACTGAGTCATAGAATTGAAGTAACAGATGTCATCTCAGCTCTTGGAAGCATGAACTGAAGTACTTAAAAAACGAGAAACTACAACTGAGACCTAGGAATGGGGAAGCTTAAGAGATTGATAGTCTAGGAGTATAATCTTATCAATATGTCCCATGCAGAGGGCCTCTGGCGTTCTGGCCTGGCCATCAGTGAGAAGTAAACCAAGTCTCAAGAACATGAGCTAACAGATGTATCCTACCTGAGGCTCACGAACTGCAGGCATACCAGAAGACTGTGGCTTAACACAGTAGTAGATTCAGCATCACATCCCAATTTCGAAAAGTTGGGAACTCTTGGTAAGAGTATCAATAGAGATTTGAAAGCCCAGCTGTCAGAGGGTGTCCTTGGGCTTCATATTTTCCAATGTGATAATGAAAATATTATCTTGTCCAGGACACCAGATATATCATTACTTTCATTACCCCCATCTAGAAAAAGCAAGGACAGAGACGTTAAGCCAGAATGTGGCAAGAGATATCTAGGGGGGGAAAAAAGCCCAGGCCTTCCTTTGTGTCTGTCACACCTGGTTGAATAGATTGCATGATTTATCCCAACTGAGAGAGACAAGAGATGGTGGTGACATTCTGAACTCTTCCTTGATGTTACTGCTGAGAAACTGAAGGTCGCAGAGCAGTGAGTTTAGTTCAAGGTCACTCAGGCAGAGGAATCTGAAACCAAATGTCAGTACTTCTAACCAAGGAGGAAAATGTTCATGTGCCTGGGAAGGTTTGCTAGATGACAGCAATTCTGACAAACCCTTGGGAGACTGGCTGCAGGAAGAAGGCGCTGTGACAGTGGATGTGGGAAGCAGAGGAAAATTCCTTGCGATGGTGCTCTGTCAGAAACAGTTCAAACAAATGAGCTGGCAACTGGAGAGATAGGATATGGTAGGAGGCTGTGATAAGAGACTTTCTGCAGTGTGTTGGCAGAGGTTTGCTTCATTCACTGAGACCCAAACCTACCAGAATTGTCAGTGGTGTTTGTTGACACCATTAACTCAGGGGTCCTAAGTTGGGGCTAGGGCAGAAGTCAGAGGCATATCACAGTCCTGGAGGAGATGAAATCCCATGCACGATGAATGCTTCAGTAGGCTCAACTCCACACAGCTCATATGACTGGAAACGGTCAGAGCTGAGCCTGAGCCCACCTCCATCCTGTCAAGTGAGCCACACTTTGTGACCTTAGTGTCCTCATCAGGATTGAGTGACTGTTGAGACGCCTTCTGAGGGTGGTGGGGATGTGGCACAAAGGCATAATTAAATTCAGTTTAGGTTAATCTAAAATTGTCCACCCGTCCTCCTCTTCAGCCTTTAACTGACAAATGAATGTAAACCTGAAATTCATTTTGCTTCCACAATGCCTGGGATGCTAAAATTATTCATATTTTAATCAGCTTTTAACAAGAATAGGTAAGAAAGAAAATTAGGACAATTAAGAAATAATGAAGCCATTATAAAAACAGTAATGATTTAAAGGCAGGTAGGGGAATGCTGTTATTGGAAACGTTGAAGACTTGCAAATGAGCAGTCGGATGATGGGCACACCATGGGAGTAAGGGATTTCACTAATGCAAAGAGTGAACCATTTATAATCATATCCTCCCCAAACTGGGGATAATGCAAATGTCCTGATTATTACAGGAAATACATATTCTCTTGAAAATTGACCACCCTGAACAATGGTGGATGTGATATCCTCAGAAGATGTTCTCGGCACATAGTCATATACTTTGTCTTTTCAAAGACAGCAGCCTTCTAGTGTTTTCCTTGTAACTTTTTGAAACTTGAGACTTTTGAAAGCCTCCAGATTCAGATATACTCTTGTAAAAGCAGCAAATACCATGTTATTAAGTCTATTAGTTATTTTCCTATTGCTGTGATAAAAAACCATGACAAAGGCAACTAACTTATAGAGTTTATGTGGGGCTTATAGTTCCAGGAGGCTAGGAGACCATCACCATCATGGAAAGGAACATGGTGGCAGACATGGTGCTGGTACAGCAGCAGTAAACATACATCCTGATGCACAAACAGGTAGCAAAGAGAGCATGCTAGAGATGGCTTTTGAAACTTTAAGCACCCCAGTGATGTACCTTTTCCAGCAGGTCCATATCTCCTGATCCTTCACAAATAGTCCACAAGTGGGAACCAAGCTTAGGCTCTCCAATGCCCAAGGCTGTGGGAAGCATCTCATTCAAACCGCCATGTTAAGTTACAGTACAACCTTAGCAGCAGCCATAAGCTCTGCTGTGTCTCTGGGAATCACTCATCCGGTCCAGTGCGAGCAAACACTCCCTCTTCTCCAGAATCTCTCCAGAGAACACCTCTTCTGAGCAATGAACCCAAGATCTAGGCTTTTCCATCATGTGGATCCTCCAGCTTCTAGAATCTCAAAGCTCCCACCTCCAGCCCAAGGGTATCAATGTCTGGACCAGATAGTGACCAGTGGAGATTCCATCCAGAACCCAGTGCCATGTCCCTCCCTAGAGCCCAGGGACTCAGGGTGACCATGATGTGCTCTGAAAAGAGAAAAAAAAATCACCTTTTGGTAATTTGTGGGTGGGAGATTATCTGTTGCACATTCATAAAAACTAAGCCTTCAACACAGAATGAGGCTCAGCACTATCCAGAAACAAAAACAGTGTCTTGTTTCTTATACTGATATATCTAAGGTGTGATGAAGAAAGACAGTGAAGTAACCCAGACTCAAAAGGTGAATCATGGTATGCACTCACTAATAAGTGGATATTAACCTAGAAAACTGGAATACCCAAAACATAATCCACACATCAAATGAGGTACAAGAAGAAAGGAGGAGTGGCCCCTGGTTCTGGAAAGACTCAGTGAAACAGTATTCGGCAAAACCAGAATGGGGAAGTGGGAAGGGGTGGGTGGGAGGACAGGGGAAGAAAAGGGGGCTTACGGGACTTTCGGGGAGTGGGGGGGGGCTAGAAAAGGGAAATCATTTGAAATGTAAATAAATTATATCGAATAAAAAAGTTAAAAAAAAAAAAGAAAGACAGGGTGATAGCTGCTTCTCTGTGTGACGTATCATCTGGCCCACATCTTTCATAGCATCTGACCCTGAAAGGATAAATTCATGAATAATTCCAATGGTTGCCACAGGACCTTGCTGCTAATAACTAGCTGAATAGGCCTGGGATGCAGCTTGGAAGGGCAGGGATACGGCTTGGGCAAAGGAAGGCAGTCTTCCTTTCCAGTCTCTCCAACCCCGCCCCCGCCTGCCTCTTTATTATTTATAGTTATTGGTATGTGTGTGGGAATATGCACAGGAGCACAAGTCCCCTGGAGACCAAGGTCTCATGCTCCCCGGGAGCTGGAGTTACATACAGGCAAGTTATGAGCCTCCCTGTGTGAGTGCTGGGACTTGAACTTGGATCTTCTGTAAGAATAGGATGAACTCTTAACCACTGGGCCGATGCTCCAGCTCTCTGCTGCCACGTCTCTCTTTCCCACTGTCTTTCAGGTCTTTGCCAGTCTCTCTGTTCCCTTTCATGTTTCTGTTAATATGTCTCAATCTGTCCTTAGAAGGAAGGAGGAGCGCTGAGAACCCGGAGACATACAGACGTGAGACAAATGGAACTGGAGAAACCCAACACCACGAGCCGCAGGGAACAGAAATGTTGAAGGAAAGCTGCTGGCAGCTGCATCTTGGGAGGATGCAGGTGATCTGATTCTCCGTTATCAGGAGCCTCGAGGAAAGGCGGCAGAGCAGGGGCATTGTTTTTTTTAAAGAATCAAAAGTGTGCACCATTACTAGAACTCTGCTATCTGATTTCTGCCTTTTCAAAGTCCAGGAGCGTGTCTTATGCTGATAATAGTCTCTAGCCATCAAAACTTTATTTTATCTGCTCCCTGGGTTTTAAAGAATGGTTGAAAGTAGAAAATGGAAATGGGTTGTTTATGAAATGTCTAAAACTGCGCTAGCCCACTAGCAAAACAGTGACAACGCACACAAAGCAAAAGCAAAATTCAGACTGGGTAATAGCACCGTGAAAACCGGTAGCTTTGACATTGTAGATTGTCAGTGGAGTAGAATATGTAGTTCCAAAATTAGAACAAACTCATTTTCATCATGAAGGAAAATGAACGATCAGTGGATTGGAATGTGGCTGCCTACCGGACGAAAGCCCTTCTTCCTAGTATGTTGCCAGGGTTAGCATTCAAAGCCCTCACTGACAGCAGATGGAGACACTGCTAACAAAGAATCTAAATCAAGAAACAGTCAATCGGGAGATTCCAAGGGATGTAAGGGTCTCCTTGCAACAGATACGCGATAAGCATTTTTTAAATGGGTTCTAAAGTTTAAACAATTGGACACAAAAACTATTTAGAAGTATGACCTGATCATTTTACATTTCATAAAATTTAGAGAAGATATCTTTTTCAAGAAATGACTAGACATTAATCAAATATACCTCCATACTTGAGAAGATAAATGCCAACAAAAGAAAAGGAAGCCGTCTTTGTGTTTGCCTTTCTTTTTAAAGCATGGGTGTTAGAAATGAATGGGATTTTTGACCATTCATCATGCAGAGAGGCCAGTTGTCAGACAGAAATTTTCTCTGTCAAGCCACACCTGGCTGTACATGTTTGTCTCTTGATTCACAGGCCCTAAATATCATATTACAACATTGTTGGGCTAAAGCCAAAGGTAGTGTGCTTAAAACCCTTCCTTGCAGTCTTAAATTAGCCATAATACAGAAAAATAAATAAATAAAGAGCTGCCTTGCAGACCCAAATCTACAAATACTTTGGGGTTATTTATTTAGTGTTTCAAATATACCATCTAATGGGATTTGGGCAGCATATTGACCTTCCTAATAAAGTTTGACCAAAGCCAATATTAAAATTAATGTGCCCTTCCTGGGCAGCCAGCAACAGGGTGCAAACCGAGCTGGTTCAAAGGGGACACATAAGGCAGGGACAAACCAGATTGGCATTAAAATTTGGCCATGGACAATCTGTATGCAGATGATCATAATCCAACTCCATCACCATTAGAGATTCCAGGGACCGTCTTTTCAAGTCAGGCACAATACTCATGGTGAGGATGTATTGACAGGAAATGTTGACTTCAGTGGTTTTACTCTATGGAAACATATGATGAGACTACAAAAGGTCCTGAAGATGGCTTTTAGTGGAAAGATCATCACTGTAGTGGTTGTCAAGGGCAACCACTGCAGGGTAGAAACAGTGCTTAGAAAGAACCCCTCCTCCAGCACCTGCACACACTGTATGGAGTCGTGCTCTCCCCAGCCTCGTGTGCATGGTTCAGAAGTTATGAAAACTTCACTTGTTAACTGAAAGTTTCCTATTTCTCATTCCCAAGCATCACAGAACCATGTCTAACCTCTCCTGCTGCCCAGCCAATCCCTAAGGAGCATACGACTACTCTAGACCAATGATACCGTAGGTGAGATCTGTCCTTTCTGTCTCTCCACTTCCCCATTTTTCTCCCTCACTCCCCTCTTCCCTGTGAATCTCCTGATTGGGATGATGAGAATCTGAGGCATGGCCCCTCCTCCTTGTTCCCCTAAGGTCAGTCTCAGAGGGATTTAGTGAGACTAAGCCTGGAGTCCACTTACAAACCATTGCCTGCTCACTTCACCACTGTATGACTTGGAATGAAATTGTCCCCTGTCTTAAAGAGTTCCTTGGGGGGAAAAGTGGGGGCCTGGGGCTCTTTAGAGACACCTCCTAGTAACAGGAAGTGAGGTGGAGCAGAGACAAGAGTCCGTCTCCTTCTTCTTCTAAGTCTGGAGACTCAAACCAAGTCTGAGGGAGCCAAAAGCACCCACAACATCTTCAGAATCACCTGACACATCCCACATGCATTGTTTCCAAAGAGGATAATTTCCACCCTATATCCTCCTTAATGAACCCCGTTGTTATCTGTTCTCTAAGCAGATAAGCAGGGTTTTTTGGTACTCAAATTCCCAGGCTGAGTGGACCAGGCAAGGTGGAAGGGGTGGGGGTGGGGGTAAAGGTGAATGCTGATTATCTTCACCAGGCTTACCTAACGTCCATTTTGTGCTTAAGATACCAAAATAGTTCTTCAAATATGCTTGCAGTCGGCAGCTCTGCCCTTGAACGCCTTCCGGCAGCTCCCGTCTGAGTCAGTATAATGAGTTTGCATTTTATAAGAGCTGAGCGTGGTCCAAATGGAACCATGTAACTGTTAGAAAGATTAATGGACCGTAACATCCAGCAGTTGACTATAAACTTCTAATTGTATGAATCTCAGTGTGGTGTCTAGAGCTAAGCCAGAGCCTGCTTCCTCAGTCACTAATATCCACAGATATTGTTCATTATTTTTCTAATGTCAGCCCTAGGTACATCAGTGCTGGGCAGATTCCTGAGGAAAACATCAACTTTCATTGTAGGTACTTGAGAGTAGTTATTATCACCGTAGCCAATTAATTCATCAATCAGTGTTTACAGAGCTGCCACAGAGAACAGGGAATGGTGCTGGGCCCTGCTAAGACAGGAAGGGTTGACCAGCCTGTGAAGACAGAGAGGCACTGCCCCATAGAAGATGGGAACTGGGAACCAGTCATAAAGAGAAGCCAAGTACTCTAACTGATGTGACCTGTGACATCCAGCAACTCACTCCTCTGTATCCTACAACTAGGAATTAGAACTCCAGTCAGGACAATCTAACTACGGAGCCGTAGGCAGAGTGCATGCACAGAATGCATATAGTTAGCATGCATTTTGGAAAACACTAAACATTAAACTCGACTAATAAAATTACTTATCAAACCTAGACTAGAAAACCTAGGTTGTATAAAGATAGGGTAAACAAGCTTTACTTGGGACCTTGAGCCCACTTTCTTAAAAGTGACCCTTTCCCCACATTTTCAAAGTATTCTAGTATTTTTTTTCCCCCACAAAGAAAGCTTTACTCTTTCCCTGCTTTGAAATCAACTGCAGAGGCTTCTAAATCTGAACTTGTTCTTTCCTTGACAGAAGTGCATTTTATTAAGAGTCATCAAATACCAGCTGCTGGTCAGAATCATGGGCAGGTTAGTTCTTTCTCTATGCCTTCCCATCTCCTTTTCCTCTTCCTGGCACCCTGCCCCCTCCTCTTGCCTCCTTAACAGCTGACCACGTGCTCCCCTTCCACTGGGATGAGAACTGGGGCATCGAGCTGAGATTCAGTGGCCCCCGAACCTTTCATCCTAGAACTTAATTGCATCGGTAGCTTTTAATCGCTTTGCAAAATGTTCTTTCCTCCTTCCATGCAGATGCATTAATTGAACATGCTCCCTTACGTTCCAAACAGTCCCTCACCGGAAATGAAGGTGAGAGGAGTATTAGTTATCTCTCTTGCCATGGTATGTTGTGAACGTCTGGAAGGCACAATACATGTTGGCAAATGAGACTGTAAGTCTCCAAAGTTAATCAAGTTGCTGAGGTTTTCAGGATCCTGATGTTGGCAGAATCTCCCTATATGTCTGTGCCAATTCAGAGGCTTAAATATCTAGAGAACAGTAAATATAGAACACGCAACTGCAGCGCTAACCAAGATTGCTGTGCTGTCCACCCAGCATGGCTCCTTCCGTACTTAAACCTTCCCTTTCCACAAGGTGGAGACCCATAGATAATATATAAACCCTCTTCCATCCTTCACACGGAGCCACCTTGTCACTCTCCAAACCAGTCACTTGCCTGCCATCTCACTGATAGCAACCCGATGTTTATTCTGTAGATTGGAGATTAGAAGCAGACTCTGGGAGATTCCTATCTGCTCTTGGATGATGGAAAACAGGCTGAGGCCTGCTGCACTGTAGAGTTTAGGAATGACTGATCCCAGAAACTGTCTCCAGTTGTTACAATGACGCCTGTAAAAGGACAATTCCAATGAAGCCTGAAACTAATGAGTTGGCACGAGGCACAAGATTTTACTAGCAATACCATAAAGTTCTTAACCATGGAAAGGCTATGTGTGGCCTGCACACACAGGCCAAGAGTTCTTTTCATATCACTAAAGGAATAATGGCCAATAGGGCCTGATGACTGATCACTAAATGTTTTCTGTTGCTTCTCCCCCAAGGATGAGTTAAGAGTGTGACTGTCAGATCCTGCCAGAATGTGACTATGGAAGAAACTTTGGGCAGGGAAATTAAAACAAGAGAAAAGAATAGAATAAGCTCTTCTAATACCAATGGAATCATGCTGTTTGCCAATGTAACTTTCTCTAGAATCTAGACCATGTGGGCACCAGTAGGTGACCAAGCATTTCCAGATGCCATAGGATCAGGGAAGAAATGGCCAACACCCAGGAAATCCAGCAAAAGGGGTTTACGAAAGCTGAAGCCACTTGTGTTTTGGTTTGGTTTTCATTTTCTCCCTCTCATCCTTAAGAGTATAAATTGTGGCAGATATGAACAAACAAAAAGTCCAATGAGCCTGTTTATGAGGAGAAGCAATAAAACCCACACAGATAATGAATGATAGAGACTGGAAAATGAACTTTCCTAGCAGAGTCTAGCCTCCTCCTCGTAGGCTCGGTGCTCAAGATTAACGAGGCCACCCTCACAGTTCTCTGCATTTTGGATCCTTGCTTTACAGCTTCCTCTCTCCTCACTGGGATGTAAATAATTGATAACTTGAAGGGACCCAAGGAATCCACTGCAACTGAACACAGATATTTTTTATGACATCAATTACAGAGCTAGTGACTTGATGAGAAAAGGAAAATATTTCAAACCACACTTTAATGATCTCCTCCAAGAACCCCTAGTGTTCCAAATGAAACGTGGGTCTCTGGGCCTTGAGTTTTCCCTCCTGTCTCTCTGTTTTTTTCCTCTGTGGAGGGAACGTAGGTTACAGCTGAACAGAAGGGATGGTTAATTAGGTTCATGTCTGTGCTTTGCAGACATTGACTGCAGAACTCCTTGTTCTAATGGAGAAAGAAAGGCCCAGGAGAGCTGAGGCTTTGCAGGGAGGTCCCTTGGGTGTGCTGCACGTCATATGACAGAAGGTGTTGTGGAGTTATGTCTGGCCACAATCATAGTTGAGCTTGTCATGTATGACATTATAATACCAACAGCCAAAAATGTGACAAAGCTGTGGTGAGCGGCCCCTTTAAGGCTGTTGAAAGGAGTCAGAGTTCAAGTATTTGTGCATGAGGCACTTTATGTGGTGATGACTTCTGAATTTATAGTTGTTGGGGCAGGATTAGTGATGTTGATTTGGTCTGAAGACAAGTCTGTTCATGATGTTTGTGTCTTTGAGCATGAAGTCAACTCATTTTTCTTTCTTCCTTTCTTCCTTCCTTCTTTCCTTCCTTTCTTTTTTTGGGTTAAAATGCTTATAAAGTTGGCTATGATTCATGAGAAACATCCATAAGTATGCCTTGGAAGGTTATGCAAAACTTCACAGGATTCAGTATTGTGAAATTGTGCTGAACACTCACTGTGTGAGAGTCCTGAATGAAGCCTGCTTTGAGGTACTCTCAGGGTGAAGAGAGAGGAGCTAAATATGTCTCAGAATGGAAAGGGGTTGGTGAAGAATATTCTTCAGCACAGTTTTAAGAATAAGAGAGTTCACGTTCTGAGACTTTGAACCCAACACAGATCAAAGAACACCCTGAAATGCCATTATAAGATAGAGAAAATGGCTCCCTTGATCGGCTTCTAAAAGGAGCTTATCTGAATTTCTGCCTGCATAGTGCCTATTACATTACATTTCATTCTTGATGGAGGCATGAACAACTGAGGGATGAGTTGGACAGTTAGTTTAAACCTCCAAAGAGCTGTCAATATGGATGCCTCCCCACTAAATCCATGTTTCTACAAGCTTCCGGGTCTTGCCAAGAGCCATTGATTGGCTTTGCAACTGAGCGTGAAAGAAAGGGGCAAATAGTTCAGTGAAAAGATCATTTCTAGTTTGGGGATATAGCTGTCAATAGAATATGCACAAAGCCTTGGATTTGATCCCCAATACCACATAAGCCAGGTCTGGTATATATGCCTATAACCTCAACACTCAGGACAAGGAAGAAGGAGGACTAGAAGTTCAAGGTCTTCCTCAGCATAGTGAGTTCAAGGCCAGACTAGGATATAAGAGACTATCTCAAATGAATAAAGTAATTGTGGTGGTTTGACCAGGAATACCCACTTTAGACTCATAGATTTAAGTGCTTGGTCACCAAGAAATGGCACTTTCAGGAGGTGTGGTCTTATTGGAAAAGGTGTGGATTTGTTGGAGGAAGTGTGTCATTGAAGGATAGGCTTTGAGGTTTCTAATGCTCAAGCTAGGCCTCCCCCTTCCCCTCCTTTCTGCCTGCCAATCCAGATATAGAACTTTCAGCTACTTCTCAAGTGCTATATCCGCCTGCATGCTGCAATGATTCCCACCATGAGCATAATGAACTAAAACCTCTGAACCTGCAAGCCAGCCTCAGTGGAGTGTTTTCCTTTAAGAGTTGCCATGATCATGATGTCTCTTCACAACAATGGAAACCCAAACTAAAACAGTGACTCCTTCCTACAGACATTTTTGATACAAATATACCAGTCCCCATCCCCCACCCCCCACCCCCGCACTCCCCTGCCAGAAATTGCTCTCTGTGCTGTTATTCAATACCTCTCCAATATTCCACATCATCTGACAACATCAAATGTGCTACAGGATCTACCATCATGAAAATATCAACAGTAAAGTATTGTTTGTACCTTTCATTTCTGAAGACAAAGGAAATACCATCGATCCTTAGAGAGTTTTACAAACCAACTTGGTCTAGCTAAGCAAAATTAGTCTAGTCCAGACGGGAGTTACTGAAACATTCTTAAAACACCTCTCACTCATTTGTCTATCACAAATTAAACATTCACAAGCTAGAGATGGATGTTGGGGGTTATCAAGCCTCCTCAGTTTGAGCCTGTAAGTATACTTCATGATGAAAACCTCTCAGCGAGGAGATATTTTATCACATCTCTGTTAATTTGGGACTGCTGATTTGTCATTAATAAGGCATTTGGCTAGAAAATGATGTCCATATTTGATGGTCTGGTAACTTCGTTCTCTCATTTTTATGCCACTGTAACTGCCCAGTCTTATCATTGCCCATTATGAATGTGTAAAGTTTTATGGACTAAGTAATGTCAAATGAAGCAGTGTCGGGCAGACCTGGAGACAAGTCAGAGCATTTGGATGGCCCGTGGCAGCCCAGCTTGTCGTTTTACTGGGTATTGATCTCGTTTACACACTGGTTTAGCATCCTGAATTATGATGCAGTATTTAAATTTAAATACCAGTTGTGAGTTCCCATCTCAAAGGTTGCTCTAAGACACAGGCATTTTGACTCTGACGGTCTCTGCTTCTCTGGAGTGGATATTTTTATTAGAATTGCTCATAAAAGACTGCATGGCAGTTAACTCTGCAGTGAAGACTGTGTGATGCTTTATAAGTGTCTGGGGTGCTGATAAGCAACATAATATAGAAATTTGCAAAATCACCATCATGAAAGGAGCTCTTCACAAAGCCCAGGCTGCTGCCTCAGCCTGGTCTTAGGTTTCAAACCTTCCCTCAAATCTCAAGGCTCAGATTTTCTCCATAACAAAGTTGGCTATCAGAAAGCTCACACCCATGGCTGCCCTCACCCCCAACACGGCCACCCCTCTGTGCTGCTCCTCAAATCCCCTGCAGTTGACACTGGACAGCCTGGTTCCCCCTCCCTGAGAGGTGTTAAGATCCCACAAGGCCAACCACAGGAGGAAGCAGAGTGTAATGTATTGGTCAAACCATTCGAAAATTAGAGATTCATGCATTTTTAATTAAGCATAATGCATTACACCATGGATAGTATATATTTAGCCTCTAGCTGTTGCATTTGCACCAGGGAGGTTCTCGTGAGCTGGACAGGCTTAGATTGCTGTGCTGCAACCACTTTGTTTTGTGTTTGAGACAAGATGGATTGGGTTCTAGAGTCTCTCAGTCCCTAAGGGGATATGAGTTTTCTGAATCGCAAAACATGTGCTGTTTTCCTGAGGTATTTTATATCTAAATACAGGGTAGGAAGAAGGAAACAGGAAAACAGAACGGTTGGTTGGGGGAGGAAAAAGATAAAAAATATGATTAAGTGATTTGAGTGAAGAACATCATATTTATTCAGCTGTCTCTCCTTATTTGATTATTTATTTACTTATTTAATTTCAGATTGAGTCTCACTCTTGGAGCTTAATCTGGCCTGGTGCTTACCAGAGAGTCTTGCCTAGCTTCAGATGCATGGGGGGCTCCTCTTGCCTCGCCACCCCAAGTGCTGACATTACAGGTGTTAGCCACCATGGCTTGTTTGATGGATTTAAGTCCATGCGAGACCCATTCCCATCATTTTTGAGTCTGCTGTGAGGTCATCCTAGTTCTTGGTACCCATAACTGAGGGGATGGAGAGAAAGGAGTAGAGACAGACAGATACCCATTGGACCACAGACTACTTTGTGTTCCTTGAAGACACTGGGGTTACCTGGTCTGGACTTGGAGCACAGGGGGAGCATGGGGGGATGAGGGATGGATGGAATGTAATCTGATTCATCCAAGATGATTCTTTGCCCCCTCCCTTTCCTTCCCATGTCTTCCAACAAAACTATTGGTTCTTCTTGTGTACATATGGGAGAATAAGAGCTCTCAACAAGACCAAAATAAGTTTGAGGTCTGAATTTTCAATTTTGCTTTACAAAAACATACAGATTTCAGAAGTGAAATAATCATCTGGATTCCTCCCTCGTATAACCTATCAAATTCAACAATATGCCAAATTACTGACAAAATAAACAACCTCTTTTCTTTCCATTGAAACGACTAGTTCACTGTATCATGTGTTTTATGTCACTATAGCCTACAATCTACAGCAATTAGGCCAGATAGTAGTTCTCAGTGTGTGGCCTGGGGCCTGCAGCATCCCCTGGGAACTTGTGAAAATGCATGTGCCTAAGTCCCAGCCTAGACCTAATGTGTCAGACACTCTTGGAGGAACCAGCTCCACGTTTCAACAAGCATCCCCGATGAGAATTAGCAAGTGAGGGGGTGTTTCTATCTTATCAAGATGGATTCTGGTGCACAGACATTTAGGCCATATTCTCAGCACTACGCAATTGGATGTGGGTCAGGGCTTCATGTGTCCTAAGCCTTTTCTCATCATACCTTGGGTATACTGTGTGATAGGCAGCCATTTCCTTGGTGACCTGGGTCAAGAATCTAGGTAAGTGGGAAATACTCTATGGTGAAAGAATTCAGATTTCGAGATGAATAAGAACATATGGCTTAACACAATTGTGTGGCCAAGTTTCTGTCTGTAAAATACTTGAACCAATGACGTTAGAACCCAAAATGTCAAATTAAAATGCCAAGCGAGTGGTGGGAAAGTATGGATGGAGCCCGCAGCTCTGGGGAGAGCCTTGTTCCCTCCGGTCATGTGACCCTCTCAGCTGTGGGCCATGACAGGTCCACATGATCTCTCAGAATAAGCAGAGAATCTAAATTTGTGAATGGGCTATTATAACTTCAAAACATTAGCTCTTGAACCATAACTTATTATTGAATGATAACTTATTTTTAAAAGAAACCCAAGCAGATCCAAACCAAAGTGGGACAAAACTCGTGGATTTCACTTACAGAATGTCGTGTTGTAAGCCCTGGTTGAGAAATCCTCATAACATTTGATAAAACTGGATGAAAAGGCTAAAGGGATGTAAGGTTTACAGAAAAATGTGTGTGAGGACAGACGTGGGAAATTGAATTCACAGAGCTGTGCTAAGTGATCCCTTTATCAGACATTCACCCCAGCATCTGATTTTATTAATCCTGTGTTTGAAGCAGTGTTTCATAATATCTCTGTGCTTATATAATCATCACTGAGATGGGACAGCAGACCCTGGTTTCATGAGTGACTGTTGGCATGTTGGGAAATTGCCTTTTGTGGTATACGTCATGTCCAAATGGGCACCATTTTAAATTTTCATTGAGAAAGCCACTCTGTGGACTAAAAACCGTTCAGAGGAAGCAGGTTTGGAAAGGTTACTGCAAAATCCATCTCAACAGCAAACAGAAGTGATTTTAAATGCCTGTTATTTTGGAAGCAGTTCAAAGTTGTTCTTTCCATTGTAAATGGCGTTAAAGTGCTCTGCAGGGGCAGTATTACTTTTTTCTTGGCCCTCTGCACTTCAGTAATGGCTCTTCTACACTGAAGGCACAACAATACGAGTCAGGAAGTTATGTACAGTATATGGGAGACAGCAGGGGAGAAGTGGGAGGGGCGGGAGGTCATATGGTAAGGATATAGAAGAGCTGGGCTGTGCGGTGTATGCTTGAGAATTCCAGCCAAGTCAGGAACAGCTGGGAAACCTGGTCTGAATTATGTGGTCATTCCACAAACTTTTCCAAGGAATCACATAAGGAGAATATTACGTTTTAATTAGAGCTGGGGTTGTTCCAGAGAAAATAGTGGGGGGAAAGGGCGGTTTGGTGAACACACTGCTTTTCAGTTTGGCCAGGTCCCTGAATCGCAGTTAACCGCTTAGCTGCCTCTAACTGTATGCTGCATGCCGCAGTGGGGCTCGCTATTGAACAGTTAAGCAGCTGGGGCTCCTGGCCAGCATGAGCACTGGAAGGGACAGCAGGAGCAGCAAATGGCTGTAACTGGACAAAGCCAGACATGGGACACTTCTATGTGGGAGGGACCAGAAAGGCCATATGACCCCTCCTCGCTTTGAATGTATTTTGCAATCAGGAGTGCCTGACTTACTTTTATGACTCCTGGCATATATTGTGTTTCTGAAATATCTAGTTAGTAAATAAGCACAGGAAAGCAGATAACTGCAAGACAATGTGATGACAATTAGTAATTTCTTCAGACTAATATTGTTCCATTTCATTTTAGGAGAAACATGTACAGAGAAATAAAACAGTTCATATGTTTTAACCCGTTCTTAATGCAAATCAAATGCTTTTTTAAAAAGCTGGTGATTTGTTTATGTTTTAGGTTAGCATCTATCAAATCAAATAATTAAATTTAATAAGTATAATATTAATAAAAAGGCAGTAAAAGCTATGAAAGGAATGTTTCTTAAAACTTTGTGATACTTTTTCCCTTTTGTTTTTGCTGTGGTTAAAGCAATTAGTCATTGTACATTTATTGAGCTCTAACTGTATACTGTACATCCTTGGAGGGCCTATGGGAATATTATAAACCACTCTTCTTAAAGAACTGACTTCCAAGAGACAAGGCATAGAGCCTTAATATGTTAACAGCATTATCAACAATGATCTATACAGTCACATATAGTCAGCTGACAAACTGGTTCAGAAGGAAGCACTGTGGCCTCTGAAGGTAGAGGGAGCATGGTGGCTTCCAGAGGGGGACAGGGCTTGTGTTAGACATTGAAGGCCTAAGAGAACAAGAGAAGCTGGAGAGAGGGGGTGGGGGAGCAGGCAGAGTGCCCAGGGAGGCATTTTGAGTATTCAAAAATCATCATGGCCCGGCAAAAGCTCCTTGAGTGAGGTGAAGTCGCTTCATTGAAGGTGACATTTGAAAAGAACAAGTGGCCAGAGTGCCTGGGAGTCCCTGCTCTCTCTACGGAATAGTACACAAGTGAGCAGAGTCTGAAGCTAGAAACTAAACATCTCAGCAGCATGCACACTAAACCCACTTCTGGAGTCGTGAAGATCACAGTTACCATGTGCAAGGACTTCTTGGGTGATTTTTTTTTTCAAATGGGGTCTTAATGGAATGTGACCATTTGGATATAGTGGTCATTGTGCTGTCTAGATTCCTTCCCTTATAGCCTGAGCCCCAAACTGTTCTAGCATCTGAGGCAGTTTAAACTCCTGACACTTGTGTTATTGACACTCTGCTAATAGCACATCAGCCCCTCTCCTGTCTCCCACCACACATCTTCCCCTCCAGGCCATTGCTTGCTCTTGCATTTAAGCTGTAGTCTTTCCAAAATGTGGGAGAAGACTTTCAAAGAAGGAACAGGCCGTCTGGTCCTTGGGATTCTGCTCCCTCTACACCCTTCCAGCTGCTGCACATGCATGTGTTGTTTGGTTTTATTAAATAGGAAAGCTCAAAACAGTTTCTGGTTCAGAACACAGTCCCGCGTGCTGTTCTCTCTAGCCTAACCAGAAATCCCATTCTCCTCTAACTCGATAAACCAAATCTAATTGGAGAATAATTATAAAATACACTGATGTGCAATTTGTTTCACTAACTCAATAATTAATTAATATGCTACTTATGGTTCAGAAGATCTCTTAAGACACAGCACAAATTCCACTGGATGAAAGGTGCCAAAGACATAAACCAGGGCAGCGTCTTCACACAAGACAGGCCAAGAGAAAAAGATAAGGGAGGGGGAAGATGAGCTCTCTTAGGCCTTTGGAATCCGTGGGGAGATGTGTTTTACCTCATCGAGGGAGTCTCCTCTTGCCCTTTTCCACACGTGAAATAGATTGTCTGTTCTGCAGATGAGTCTGCAGTGTTCACGAAGCTGCAGCTGGCAGACGGACTTTTCATGTTTAAACCTCCCCACCACCAGATGCTCTCGGGTGAGAGAACCAGCCCTAATCAATGGACCCCACCCACTGCCCTCTATTGAGTAGAAAGCATACACTCCATGCTCCTTAATGTGGTACACAACTCTGTCATTTATTTAGGGTCTCATGTAGCTCAGGCTACCCTCAAACTCGATCTGACCGCAGGCTTCTGGACTCCGCTTGCCTCTACCCTTCTCCCCCACTGATCTGCTCACTACCAGTTTTGTGCTGTGAAGGAGCACAAATCATGGAGTGTCCTGCAGGCTAAGCAGGCATTCTACCTGAGCTAGTCCTGGATGTTTACTAGCTCCCTTTGCCTATGTACAATTGGATGTAAAACTCCAACAGGCAATGCCTTGGATTATTGCCACCCATTGTTTAAAACAGGCAGTGCACATAAATTATTCCACTAGGCTTGATTTTAAATGATTGGAATTCTATCTAACTTTTGTCTTTCGAGGGGTGAGATTTAAAGTTAAATTGATTTCTTTGTAATTAGTGCAATGAGCAATTATTAAATATTCATGAAATCAACTGAATTTTTTAGAAAAACATTTTTTTTCTTTCTTGACAACTGAATTTATTATTGAATGACATTGTGGATGACACCAGGCAAAGTCCAATGTATCTTCATAACTCGGAGGGAGTTTTGCTTCGTTAGAACACTTTCAGATCTCTCTCAGACGTCTGGCTGTTTTCCTTAGTGGTGACCTCTCTCCTACAGATTCCATCTTGGGAAAGATGCAGTATTTTGCATCTGATGGTAGTAAGGCAGATCCAGAACAGCTTGTGTCCCCTTCTTCACGGGGCTACCTTTCTCCCCATTACTCCTCACTCTTTGACGTCGCACAAATAAGTTTTTCCCTAGCTCAGGTGAATGCCAGTGTCACCGTCTGTTTGTCCACAGACGTCCTGTTTATACAGTAGAAGGCTTGCTGTGGCAGCCTGGCTCTGTACATGATGAATGAGGACTCAAACCTACAAGTCCAGCTGATTGTCTATCTAAGGGCTAGAGAGTAAATAAATAAAGGAATCTGCTGTATGGCAGTTCATTGCTGGTCTCTGCTGGTAATTTTGCTTTATGTAATAATTGTTGGTAACATGAAGTTGAAAACTCAACTTCGACTCTCTTCAAAATAGTAACTAACCAATTGCCTTCCTATGATTTGCGACAAAAGTTGTCCTTTGATATTATTATGGCTTTAATTGATATTTCCTCTACACTGGGATATGCTGGATAGATACCAGGGGCTTTCTACTCATACTCAATATAGTTAGCTTTTCAAGACTCTTCAGTGTGCCATTCCGTTCATTAGATCCTTTATTAGACATTTCCTAAACCAGACCCAAGTAACAATATTTATGTGAGCTCTTTTGGAATGTAAAATTGTTTTAAGTGATGCTTTTCTTCTTTAAGAAACTCATCAAGCCAAATACTCAAGTCTTAGCCTGTGTCAATTCATAAAAGGAATTGTGGTGAAGAAATTCCACTTTTACTATGTGAAGCTATATTGGACCAAGATAAGAGAAACTTGCTTAAATGAATTATCATTTCAGGATTAAAGGAATTTCTGAACAATGAGAGACTCCAGCTTCCCTCTCCTCTCTCTCTCAATTTGACTTTGTCTTCAACGATACTGTCATAAGTCAGATTTTAGCTGTCTAAAGTCAAGAGGAAAATATTTCTACCTGTTTTTCTCATTTTGCAGAAAATGCATGATGACAAAATGTGTGTGGATGTTTTCAATAAAGATGATGACTGTAGTTATAAAATAGGTAGATGGAATCAGCACTAGAGAATGCCAAATGATCTGATCCAGTGAATAAAGACTCTCTGGAGATCATTCTTTTAGTATGGAGACTGTACTATGCAGTGAACATAGAAGTCATTTTAGTAAGTGTTTGCCCGTGTTGATGATAAAGTTTATGTGAGGGGGAATGCATACTCTTTTGTGCCATAAACTCACAGGAATTTCGGTATCTAAGCAAACTCCTGAACTCATCCCAGAAGGGCAAAGTTTTGACCAGTACCTTCAGTAGTCTGGTATAAAGGGTCTGTGGTACCCACTAAACAACAATACTATGAGTGATTGATTACCAAGAAAAAAAAAGCATAATTTATTTCCAGCAAGTCAAGAAGCGTTTCCCAAGACCAGACGGCAGCAAATGTTCCCTAAAGAACAGGTTGGAAAGCAAGGGTATATCTTCACTTATGCATTCACCCTTCTTACAAGTCCCTTCAGGGTTTACCGCAGAGCTCCTGCTCACTGGCCAGGTGCAGAGTTAGCTGACAGGAGCTTCTTACCAGAAGCAGAATCCACAGGTGTGGAAAAATATTCCTTCTGGGTCCAGATTATCTATCTGTCACTGAGACTGGTCACCACCATCCTACCAACAAGACACACCTGGTTCCAGCGGGACTTCACTTAGCATGTGCATTGTCTTCCCTGAGGGCAGTGTCATGACTTTACTAGCTGGAACACACTTTGACTCTAGAGGTCTCAGTGGCTGGTGTGGAGCCCACAATCACTCCATGTGAGGCTGGACTACTGTGAAGAGAAGTATAACATGGAGATGAGGATGTTATCTATTGGGAGAAGTACTCAACTTACAGTAGTTTTATTTTTTATTTTTTGACTGAAGATACATTAATAACATCATATGACTCACTTTTAAAACATATGACTTCTTTTTCTTCAAGCTAAAGGCCAATTAAATTTAATCTTTAAGATAGACATCATCCTAAATTTCTTATAACTGTATGGAAATAAGTCTCATTTTAGACATTCATGTGCAGTACCCAGGGCTGAGGTAGACAGGATTCTCATAAAGTCTCTAACTCGAGATTTCATTAATGAAAAGTACTGGAGCATACGTTGTCAATACTTAGGGGTGAGCAAAAGAGCAAGCTCCCTGTTCCCACCCTTGAGGCTCAGATTTCACTCTGGGTCTTGCAGAGTGACCCTGGCACTGACTGCCGCCATAACTCAACTTTATATCAAAAGTTGTTTTGTTTTGTTTTTTTTTAAGCCAGCTGAAAGTATCAGCATTGACTAAAACTGTCTCCTGAAGTGTCCATATTCTAACAAGGATGTAAGGTCCTATTAGACCAACATCTAACCTACATTTTTAGGTTAATTTTTATTATCTTTAATGATATATAGGTATGTGTATTAGTGTGGGCATATGAATGTGGGTACAGATGCCTGTGGAGTCCAGAAGCATCTGATGCCTGGAGCTGTACATTCAGATTTGAGCCATGGGTGCTAGGAACCAAGGTAAGGTCTTCTGGAAGAGCAATGAGTGCTCTTAACCACTGAGCCATCTCTCCAGCTCCATATTTGCTAAATCTTGTTGGTCTCATGATAACATGTACAGAAGCCAAGGAAAGAGAAAGCCACCCTTCCCCATGTTAGATGAGGCCCAAAGACTATACTCTCACAAAATGTGCCACTCAGAAATTGTCAGGCCTCTGGTCACCATCCAAAAGGAGAAGCAGGAAGCAAAAATCCACCAGCGAGACACTGAAGCAGGCCTATCCTCCACAGACAGACATCTGGGTTTGTAAGTTCCCAGATCCCCAGACTGAATTTAAATGGAAGCACTCATGGACTATCCAATAAGCCCCAGGCCAAGGTAAGACTCCTCCACAGAAATGCACCTTTGTGTTAGCATCTGTGAGCCCCCCACCAGTAAATTCTCACACACAAAACTTCCCCAACACAGAAGCAAGCTACCTTGGGAAAGTTTCTTATATGTTGGTTAGGCCTAAACAGTGCTCCACAAAGGTAGAACCTTGAGGAGAAGAGGAGACACCTGCCTCACCCCAAGACAGAGAAATGTCTGCCAATCTAAATTAGTATTTGATGAAGACTTCTATGGTAGAACAAAGGAGGCACATCATATCATGGGGATACAAGCACTGATATTTCTTAATTCTATAACTTGTAGTAACACTCAGCTCCCTGGCAAGGAAGAAGCTAACCAGTCATCAAATACCTTAATGTAAAACCTCAACTCCTTGGGAACAAGCCTGTATTTGTAAAGAATTCAAAGAACACAATTTTATTCAAAGCTTAGAACACAAATAAATGGGCTGGAGAGATGGCTTAGCAGTTAAGAGCACTGACTGCTCTTCTGAAGGTCCTGAGTTCAAATCCCAGCAACCACATGGTAACTCACAACCACCTCTTCTGGTGTGTCTGAAGACAGCTACAGTGTACTTAGATATAATAGATAAACCTTTAGACAAAACAAAAAGAACAAAAAATATAAACAAACGAAAACAACCTATTTATATCACACAAAGGATTTTGTTTGTTTATTCATTTTCAGAGGTAAAGCTGGGGTGGAAATGGGATCCCAGTTGGTCAGAGAGTCCAGAGCAACCCAGAGAAGCACCCTGTTGCCTCCCTGGGTTGCTATACGGCAGATCGCCTTAAGCAGCTGCTGAGTTCTGAATCCACCAGTCCTCTTGGTTTTGTTCATGTGTTTTAGATTCCAAAAATTGTATTTTGTTAGAATTTTTCGCCTTTAATTTTTAAAAAACCATGTGTGTTTTAGGGTCAATTTAATCTGCATGTTTCCTATTTTATTATAATTAAACCATCAAAATATTGTCTTTTAAAAACTATTTGATGTCCACAAAATCTTCTGAGCCTTTCCAATATGCCTCTTAAAAGCATTTTTTTAATCCCACTTAAGAACAGAAGTTGCCCTGTGTCATGGGTGACCTGACGCAGAAACCAAAAATCCCCTTTTAATTCCAGAAACCTTGAAGTCTCAGTAATTCCCCAGCTCTGAGAAAATGAGTTCACCCATTGTTAAACTCTCCATGTTGTTGAAGACATTTGGAGCAAAGATGAGCTCCCTGCAAGGGGAAATCAGAGACTGCAGGAGAAATGGAAGGTATGCGCCATTCCCTAAGGCCCTCAATGCCTTTCCAGGAGCATTGCCTGTCACATGGCCAACAACAAAACAAGACAAAAGCTCGGAGGCACATCAAATGTCTGACAGGGCACAAAGGAAATGTGATGTCCACATGAAGTAATATTTGCTTGTGCTTTTAAGAAAACACTGCAATGCAAATGTCTAGATTTCACCACATCCCATTCACGATCTATCTAGTCTAGTCATCCACTGTTAGCAACCTGTAGGGGACTCTTAATAAATTTACCAAGACTGAATAATTTCTCATAAAGATGAATGATAAAATGTGATTGTAACGCCAGCTTGTACTTCGAGAAACTGAAGATTATAATATTGGGGCCAGTGGGTGGAAACAGTCTTGCATAGCAGGGTATAAGATATAACAGGGTCTAGAGAAGAACCCCGCCTTTGCCCTGGCAGTGTGGATAAGCCCAGACACTTAGCAGCACTATGATGCAGAAGTACCCTAGCCAGGCTCCAGGGGGCTTTCTGCAGGCATCTCCAGAGAACCTAGAACACCTTGGTACTGAGCTGAACAGCTCACATCCAGCTCCGGGACAATGCAGGTCTGCTATCACCAAACATCAAATATCACGCAGACAGGATACAGGGGTTTCCCCAGAGGGGAACTGGCACACGAACTCTGAGGAAAAGGGAGCTGAGTCCATTTCCTGCGATTGTTGGAGGAGGATGGGCGTCTGGCCCCTGGGTATGGTGGGACCTGTGTGCATTAGTGTCCTCGTGGGATGCCAGCATTCAGGCGGTGGCCCTTGATCTTCCATAGGGAAACCCAGGGGCTCAGGCAGAGGATTCAAATACATTTCTTTGTGTTGCAGTTATTACACTAATTTATAGGGTACTTCACGGTTCAAAAATACATGACATAGATCTTTGCATCTTATTTAGAAAAATGCTAATTTTAATCACAATTTAAGCCACAATAATAGTAACCAGAGTAGACATTGTTAGAAAGCCTGAGTTTCATGAAGTTGAGGGATATGTTGATATATTAAAAACAAACAAACAAAATCTAGTCTTTTTAGATCATATAAAAGTTTAACCTTTTACTAAAAACACAGTTGAATTTCTATGTAATTCATTAGCAACGAATAATCAGGTTTTTTTTTTTCTACATTCTTTGTTTACATTCCAAATGATTTCCCCTTTCCTGGTTCCCCCCTTCCCATAAGTCCCATAAGCCCTCTTCTCTCTGCCCATTCCCAGATCAACCCCCTCCCACTTCTCTGTCCTGGTAATCCCCTACATTACTGCATCAAGTCTTTGCAGGACCAGGGGCCTCTCCTTCCTTCTTCTTGGGAATCATTTGATATGTTAATTGTGTCTTGGGTATTTAGAGCTTCTGAGCTAATATCCACTTATCAGAGACTGCATTCCTTGTGTGTTCTTTTGTGACTGGGTTACCTCACTTAGGATGATATTTTCCAGTACCACGGACACAATATATTGCACATTTACAGGGTGTGATGTGTTGCTTTACCAAAGAATGAACAGTATATTTCTCATGCATATACACGTGTACATGTGTATATACATGTATGCATACATGTACATATGTGTGTACTCATGAAGCTGCCACCACTGTCTCCTATCCATCTCGCATTGCTCTTGGTGCTTTCTCTTGTCTTTCAGACCCTCTTGTTCCCTCTGTGCTCTCTCACATTAGGAGCCTGGAGTTGCCCTGTGAATCAGTCCATGGTTCTCCTTCTGTTTGATTTTTAATCTATGAACTTTCCTGCTATTTATTCCTTACTGTTTAATCTGTCATTAAGTCTGTGTCTTTCTATTCTAGATGCTGTCATTTTCATTCCAGCAGTTACATTTAGGTCCCTTCTTTCTTACCTTGTCTATGTCAGTACCATTATTTTTCACCTTCCCTCTGGCTTCTTGAAGATACAGAACACAGCTGCGGGAGCCTTTAAAGCATCCACGCATACCAATTCCATTGTCTACATCATTTCTGGATCTGTTACAATGGATGTCATTTTCTCCTTAGAGGGAACATCTCTCAATGCCTTTTCTCAGCTGCCACACTGTGAATTTCACCTGCCTTGAGTGTTTCCAAGTTGCCTAGAATTTCCTTCTTGGATGGTTTTGTGTGAATTGATGCAATAGTGTCAGAGTACAGGCTCTGTCAGGCGGGGCACAAGCAGCTCTGGGCAGCCTAGCTGTGTCAGCCAGCTCCAGGTTCAGTAAGGGACTGTCTCAAAATCAAACAAGTAAGCAGACAAACAAAGCTGTCAAAGATTAAGGAAGACAGCATAAACCTCTGGCTTTCATGTGCTCCCTTGCATATGTGTTCATGTACCTGCTCCTGTATACATACTCATAAATAGACACACAATAAAAAACATGGGAAATTTAATATGTGTAAAATCCATATGTTGAAAATTATACCATATTTTTAAAAAGTGAGAAATATGTCTAAATAAATAGATGTTCATTTGTTATTAGATAAAATTGAGATATTAAGACACTAGATTAATCTATAGACTCATAATTTCTATCAGGTATTAGCAAGACTTTTGGTTTCTTTTAGAAATTGATCAATCTTAAAACACAGATAAACATGTAAAAGAAGATTGACCTCAAAAGCTAAAGTTAGGGTAATTATGAAAATGTTTAGGACTATAAAATTATACTAGTAAAATTGTATGTTATTGTGTGAGGACAGGCATAGACATCAATGAGGCAGAGTAGAGAATCCAGAACCAGACTCTTAGGTACAACCAATTGATTTTCATTAGAGATGCCCAGGTCATAGGTAAAAGAAATGTCATCAAGTAATGACCTTGGAAGAGTCAACCAATAAAAACACATAAAAACACAAAGAATTCTAGACTTCACATCATACACAAAAATCCATGCAAAATAGACCAAAGAATTAGCTGCAGCATCTAGAACCTACTAGAAAACACTCTTTATGGGATTATGAAAATATTTCTTAGACAAAAGTCAGCGAGCAGCAAAATAAAAACTAGACCAAAGTGGCTTTCATAAGCGCACACATACAATGAAGGTTCTGACTGTGTTTTGCTGGTGACTGTGGCTGCTGACAATTTTCCAGCCCTTCCACTTCCCCTTCCCCTCTGCCCCACATCTGGGCCTGCTGATAAGAGAACCCAGGTGCTCCACCTTTGTTGCCAACGGGAACTTCAAAGCATGCCAGCCCCAGCTCTCAGGCACAGGAACCTCCCTCCAGCCCCTTCCCCAGGCGCAGCTAAACGCAAGGTTCTTTTGGACTCTCTAATAACATTTTTGGATCTGTTTGGGAGCCTGCCCTGTTCTCAGAAAGTCTTATTGTGTGAGTAATAAACTTTCTCAAACCTTTGTGTGTGTGTGTGGTCATTGGTTTCCACGTCAATAAGACCCACCCTGTTTCTGTGGGATAACCACAACAAAAAACTTTTTTATTGAAAAGAAGAAACTCAATCTCCCTACCAGGAGAAAAATACCTCCATCTATATTCTCAATGTTGTTTGTCTAGAGAAGATGGTTGATGTTTAACCTTTGCACAGGAATCCAACTTTAAAAGTTATCAAAAGATTTTACTATCTAAAGCTTCACCAAAGAAAGCACACAAATGGCAGATAGTCTCACAAAATGACACTTAATATCCTTTGTTATTAAGGAAATGCAAATTAAAGACACAGATTTCATTTCCTATCCACTATGTAACTCAAATGAAAAGAAGCAGGGGTTGATACGGTGTGAAATAACCAGTCCCCTTCCTGGTGGAAATTTGAACTGGGCCACCAATATGTAAAACAACCTCAAAGATTTTTGTGAGATTAAATAAAATCTAGGCTTGCTATACTACCCATTAATCTCGCTTTGGGGTCATTACCCAATAAAAATGAAAGTACACTTGTATACATAGACCAGAAGCCAAACAAATGCCAATCAACTAGTGAATGGGTAAGTAAAATGTTGATATTTCACATAATGAAATACTACTTAACAATAAAAAATGAAATTTTGCAACATGCAAAACTGGGGATAAATATCGAAGGCATTCCACCAAAAGAAAAAAGTCAGATCCAAAAGATCATGTGCTGTGTTGTTCCAGGATATAAAACTCATTAAAGAGGAAAATCAAGGGAATGTGAGATTCTCTGCAATGAATGCAACAGTACACTTCAGTGGGGTGGAAACAGACTGTAGCATAGCTATGGGGTCAGCTAACAACTGCATATACTTGTCAAAACACATGGATTGGATTGTGCCTTAAAATGTATTTAGTGCATATAAATTATACTGTAAAGAGAAATGTTAAATTCAACAGATAGGCACTACTGCCTGATAAAGCAGTGCCTGTAGTCTTCAGGCTGGTCTGTTTCATATGCATTATCTTACTGGATCCTTAGTGAACCAGCAGGGTTCTTTGGGACCACTTTTCAAACACAGGCACCAACAGCCCAAGAAACTTTCCAAGATCGTGCTATCTGTGGGGAATTTTCAAAGTCAAAAGGCTTCTTTCTATGAAACCCCCTTTCTGTGGAAATTCACATTTTAAAATCCTCCCTTGACACTTTCAGTCTTGAGAGTTCGTATTGCTGTCTTAGACAATCTAGGCTGCTTGAGAAAACTACCGGAGATCAGATTGTTGATAAACAAAACAGATTTAGTTCTAATGGTCCTGGAGGAAGTCTGCACGCATCATCTTACCAGCCCATTCAGTGCCTACTCAAGACTTGCTTCCTCTGTTTCTCACATGGAGGGAAGACAAATGTGCTCTCTTGGGCCTGTGTCATGAGGACATGTTTATCCGGCTCACAAGCACTCTATGCCCATGACCTAGTCACCTCTCAAGAATGTCCCCTCACATTAATAACACTTTAGAAGTTAGGATTTCAACCTAGGAATTGGTAGGGGGCACAAATATTTAAACCACAGAATTGCTTTACATTAATAAGAAATCAAGGTGAAAAAAGGATACAGGCTTTTCTGTCCATCTCTTTTTAAACTACAGGTAAACAAACCCGCGAGAGTCTTTACAATTCTGAATTGTGACCCTCTCACTTGACACTTATTTTAGATTTTAATTCCTCACCTTGATGGGTAAATCAATGTAGAAAGTAGCATCTTTACAAAGATTTTAGATTTGCCATTTTATTTGTATGCATGCAGTACCTGAGTACCTGTGTGTAAGCTATCATTGGCCACAAGAACAGCATTTCAAAAAGCGCCAGGGTTACCATCGTCCCGAATGGATACTGACTATGCTCTGCCTGAAGAGAAAAACAAACCCCAACAGAGACAGATAGACCCTGAACCCGAAAAACAGAGTGGCCTTTGATGCGTGGTGAGCATCTCAAAGGTACCAGAAAAAATCCCAGAAGAAAACCAACCAGAGCCTGTTAACTAACAGTGTGTCTGTACCACCCCCAGGAAACAGGTCTTCCATTGCCCTCTAGTCTGTCACCGGCAGTGAAATGTCAGGCAGCATCAAACACTGGAGCCTGAATCTGGAGGAGACAAGAAGCTGTCACTCCATGTCCACAAGCCGTCTTCAGGGTCAAGGGTTTGGATTAGATGGTGAAGTCTGAAAATTAAAGTGGAAGGAAGATGGGTCTTGAGTTTTCATTTGACTCATGCATCTAATACACAAGCATGAGACAATTCTAATACCTGAACTCCAGCTTTAAAGTTTTGAAGTGACTTAGTTGGTCAGCGGCAAGGTAGAGATCTGACACAGTACATGGTAAGATACAGGAGGACACACAACAGTGTTCTTGCCTGATTGTACTGAGTGGAGTTCAGTCTGTTCATCTGTGTTCAAAATGGCCATTCACGTATTACTGAAAATCTCTCCTCTCTCTCTCTCTCTCTCTCTCTCTCTCTCTCTCTCTCTCTCTCTCTCTCTCTCTCTCTCTCTTGCTCTCTCTCTCTCTCAGACACACACACACACACACACACACATACACACACATTATGACCTACTATTAAATATTCACATTTTGCAAAAGACTAAGTCACATTATGCTAGAATAGTGGGAACAGAGAAGTTAACGTTACTACATTGAGAACTATGTATTGGCCATGACTTGTATTAATTGTCAAGTGAACTCAGTCATCATCATTAGAGATTGAAACAAAATTGTCCCCACAGCTTCTTCTTTAAGAATCCAGGACCAAGGGTGGCAGTGGTGGTATATGCCTTTAATCCCAACACTCTGGGAGGCAGAGGCAGGCAGATTTCTGAGCTGGAGGCCAGCCTGGTCTACAGAGTGAGTTCCAGGACAGCCAGGGCTACACAGAGAAACCCTCACCCGAAAACCAAAAAAAAAAAAAAAAAACCTAAAACTAAAACTAAAAATAAAAATAAATTTAAAAAAAAGAAAAGAAAGAAAGAAAAGAAAAAAAGAAAAAAGAAAGAGAATCCTTCCCAAAGTCAGAGAACTTAAGTGAGTACTGCTTCTACCTCTGCTTCACCACGGGCAAGTTCTAATATTAACTTGAAAAAGTCTTTATTGATATGTATGATGTATCTCCCTGGTTGTTTTACTAAGAAACCCTGGCTTTACCCTAATTTAATTAATCCAGTATTAAAACTTTAGGAAATAAACTGCCTTCAGGTTTCTACTTGACCGCTAGTGTATCAGCCAGGCCACCGCATCCTTTAGAGTCTGGGCTGAAAACACTGTGAGGGGAGCCTTTCTGTAGTGCCTCAGAGCATCTACAAGCACTTCCAAGACTTCCTGTATTCCAGGTTGTGTGCTAAGACTGTGTGTCCAACAATACAACCTGTCCTGTTCAGCTGATCATCAGGCCAAGTGTTCTGGTGCCTGTGGGAGATGTTTCAAACATTCAGCCTTTCTGTCCATGGAGGGAGGGAGGAGAGACTGGAGGCAGCCTCCAGAAACCAGAAAAAAAGTGAGTCTTCCCCTTACCTGTCAAGCTTTTGATTTTAGTGCCAGAGGCCTCCATGGCACCTCTAATCTGCCCACTGTGGTATTACAATTTTACATTATTTGTCACGAGCTTCCATATAGCTTGTTACAGATGGTGACAGAATCCAAGTGTGAAGCTTCTGGCTCTTCACTAGGGCTTAGTGTGTGTGTGTGTGTGTGTGTGTGTGTGTGTGTGTGTGCGCGCGCGCATGCGAGTATATATGTTTCTATGTGTGTGTTTGTATGTTTCTGTGTCTGTGTGGGTCTGCCTCTCATGTATGTGTCTGTATGTATATCTGGGTTTGTGCCTATGTGCTTAAAGATGAATTTTAGTTATTAACAGGGAATATTTTCATGAGGTAGATGTATAACTTTCTGTAGATGAAGCCAGTTGGTCAGAAGAGTCCAATGAGACACACACTGGGACTTCCATACCCACCTTCTCCCAGTGGGAGGACAGAGGTGATGACATCAGTAGACTTCCAGTCATAATGAGCCATGGGAAGCCACAGGAGGCACGCCCTGCATACAGACTTGTATGCCAGATCCCACGTGTGAGCTCTCTCCAGCCCTCCGCACGACAGAGAGAGTACCTGAGGAGACAGATAGGTTATTGGCGCAATAAAAAAGCAGAGCTATGTGGTGCGAGAGTCATTACTTGCTTTTACTGTCCAAACAATGAGGAAACATAATTTGTAAGTACTCTTTCACAGTGGTGTGGGGAAGGAATCCTTCTTCCTCCTCCTTAAGCTGTGGAAAGGCACCCGTGGGGATAAGTAGAATTGCATCATGAATTTTTCCTTCGTCCTCCTGCTTCTGCATCTGCTCAAAGTGGGATTTATGTGAAATAGCCCCAGTTCTCCCTGCAGGTTCACCTAAAGGCGCACGGGAACGGCTGTACAACTACTTCCCTCTAATGGGAAAGAGTGGCCCCTAAGGTAACAGCTTCTAAGTTCTTTTCTGTCTTCACTTGGAGAAGTGTAAACCATGTACTGCTTTATTTTATTTTCCCACAGACTCGTCTTTGCACCCCCCTGTTTTTTCATATTCCTGGTGATTAGGTGTCCTGCGTGAGCTTTCCACACTCACAAATTCCTGGTGTTGGCAAGGTCTTCCAGCTCACAGCTCTTCCTCTTTGCTCCTCTAGTCTGGGGATCCAGCCAAGCTAGCTGCTGCTCCCTATATGTCAAGAGAGTCCCTGGCTTTGAGACTATTGCCAGCTGAATTATATTCCCTTCAAACTTAAAAGTTAAAATGTTATATTCCAGTAACTTACAAGGTGACTTATACTCAGGAAGGATGTCTTTAAAGATCTCATTAAGATGGCTGTCATCAAATATCCTTAAAACAGAGACAGAAGGAAGATCAAGGGAAAACAGAGAATTCAGCTATCCATAAGCCAAAGAGAGCGGCCTCAGAAGAAACATCTCTGCCTGCATCTCAGTGGCATCCTCGGGCCACGATTGCCACAACCCAAGGAGAATCAGTGCCTCTGGCTGGAGTTCAGCTTTCTCAACTGTAGAATGTAATGACTGCAGGGAGATTTATTAAGACCTCCTCCTTTGAAAGGAGTCTCCCTTACTCTGCCATGACACACCCCATCACTGCGCGTGTAGGCCCACCATGCTTGCCCACCCCAGGTGGTCACTTCAAGTCAATCATTTTCTTTTGCTCCCGACTCTTTCATTTCACATCCATCTTTTTTCCAGAATATGTATGTGTATGTATATGTATTTGTATTATGTTTATGTATATGTAATATGTATTTGAATTGTGTTTATGCATATGTAATATGTATATGTATTATGTATATGTATATGAATACATATATGGATACATATCATGACCTATATCATACTTATGTGATCTGTATCATATATAACACATATTATGAATTATACATACACATATATTTACACATACAATTTTAATAGTAGTATCTGACTCTACCTTCACTACCCCTTTTGTCACCAATCCTTTGCTCCTCATTTGAAGATGGGCTGTCAGGGTTTCCACACAGCCTGAGAGTACTCAGCACACTTCTTCTGCCCCTAGATCTCCACTGTCCCTGACGCATTCTGACTGAATCCATTTCTCTGCACATGGACACCCACCAATGCCAGCTCCAGGGAGCCAAAGCAAGGGTGCAACCCAGGGACACTGCAGCTGCCCGGGACCACTGCCCTGCCTATGAGCTATCAGCTGCAGACGGAAGTAGAACTTGTTATAGCCTGGAGCAGTGATTATCAACCTTCCTAATGCTAAGACCCTTTAATACAGTTCTTCATGTCATGGTGACCCCAACCATATAATTATTTCCATGCTACTTCATAACTGCAGTTTTGTTAGTGTTATAAATCACAATGTAAATATCCGATATGCAGTATATCTGATATGCAACCCTCTAAGAGAGTCATGATACACAGGTTTAGAACCACTGGCCTGGAAGTTATAAAGCCTTTCATTGAGTCCAGAGGAAAGGCTACCCTGAGCTCTGACACCCATTGGTCAGCAATCCGTCACATTAATCCCTAGCTCCTTAGGCTGAGGTCAAAATCAAGGAAGGCAGAATCAAGGAAGGGCTTATTGAAAATTCAGACTCCAGAACTCCATTTAAGACTTCCAGTTTTGCCAAAACCAGGGATAATGGTCTTCAGAATATTAGCCTCATCTTGAATGTCTTTGTAACAAGCCATTGGTATGGCCATTCTATGGTGGACGACTTGGGTCAGTCTTTTTACTATGAATTTCTTTAAAGAAAAAGCAAACTTTTATCTGTTATTTTTATACCATCTGGAGCACTTTACTATGGGGCTCACACCCTTGTTTTTGAAAAGTGCTAAAATGTTTATGAAATCAGCCTCAGGCCTTGGGGTGTGTGTTGTTCATTAAGTTCTCAAGATTCTTAAATTCACTAAAATTGGAAAACCGCCTCCTCTAGTTTCTGTTCCTGATCCTTTTGGGTAACATTTTGAAGAAGCAGCAGGCATGGTCTAGGATCTGGTCCAGCCTTCCCCTGTGGGACAAATGTCCTATCACTGAAGTGTGCTTTCTCTAGCATTCAGCTTCCTGTCCTGCTTGGAGGCCAGCATTCCCTGTGTACACAGTACCGAGGGGATACAGCGCCTTGGCTTCTGTAGTCACCCAGGTCCCGCCAGCGCATCTCTGTCCCACGTGGAGACCAGGGCTTGAGCGTGTGTGCATCATCCACTATTTGATCCGCTTCCATCAAGACATTTACTGTGCAGCAAGTGATGTCTTTAGAGTTGTGACAACACCTCATTGCCATCCACTTGACAATGGTTCCATGTGCTTCGTTAAGACAGGCAGGAGCTAGTCATTCCAAACCTCTGTTGACTCCCTCTCCAGGTAAGTCCTTCCATTCCTCTGGGTCTTACTTGAATCATGCATAACAAGGAAAATCCTGGCCCTCAAGCCACTTGACAGAACTTCAGTGAAGTCAGACTTAAATATGTATGATTAGGAAGCTTCAGAGTGCTATAAAAACAGTCCTGGAAATTGAAGTTTTAAAATTCATCCATGTTTTTAGAGAAGCTAAAATACTTTCTTCGTGAGAATGTTTAGAAAGAGACTTCCTGCCCTTCTTATGTGACTTTTAAAATTAATATCCAACTTTCTTACTTTTAACATGATTTTTATGTTTTACCACACCCCTGTTGTATCATCTGTTAGCAAAATGACAAATCCTCCAAAGGAATGAAAGCCTTACGCGAGACACCACACACTCTACAGTAAAAGCCAATGGCTCTTCTCCTCTGGGGCAAAGAAGAAAACAAAACAAAACTTCCCAGCCATTTTCCAACAGCTGTTGCTTTTTAGGGAAGCAAATATTTTTGGAAAGAGCTGCATTCTAAACCCAAAGGTTTATAAGCTTTGCAAATGGACCACGCAGCCCGGCTTGCCAGCCTTAATCCTAAGCTTCCATTAAATGCACCGCAACTGCGTCATAAAACAGAAAAGGGAAGAATTTATAAACAAATAAAGCAGTTAATTGGGGCAATAAAGTAGCAGTTCCCTCCTGAGTGGGGAATTGGCATATCTCAACCTGAAGAATCTTAAAAGCTGGGTTTCAGGGGTCTAGTGACAGCAAGAGGCAAACAGATCAAAGATCTCAAGACTGCTCCTGGGTCCACAATGCTTATCTCTGCGTCCATACCTATAGCCCCCCTGTCCCCTGACCTCGGATGGGTTGTAAATCCTCTCCAGGAGAAGACCAGCGCCCTGCCAGTGTCGTAAACTCCCCCTCCCCCCCCCAGGCTCTGATAAAAGATGAGAATTCTAGGAAGCTGTCTTCATCTGCAATAGAGCAGAACAGGATAGAGACTTGTACTTAACTGTGTTGATTCTCTCTCACACCAGCAAAAGTAAAATAGACTTTGGAGCTTCAGGGACAGGGTGAGAGCCCTGTTTTGGCTTCCTGCTTGTTTTAGGGCCACAAGTAAAAGCCAGGTCTTTAATTTGAGTTTTACCCATTTATTTATTCATTCGATCAAATCTGTAGTTTTTTTAAGAAGTGGTGATGTTATGTCCGTGTCACTTGTAAAGAATCAAATGAGAGAACACACACATACCACATAACCACAAAATAATCTCATGACATCTAAGTAACTTTGTGATTTGGGATCGGGACATATTCACAGTTATCATGGGTCATTTGTGGCCAATCCAGGTTGTGGGGCTGGACTCAGCTGACTTACGATGTTCAAATAGACAGGAGTTATAATAAAGTTGTCATAAGTAGAATTACAATGGTAATATCTTACATTATTACTCTTATTCAAGACAGAAAGGGAGAAGAGAAAGAAGAGACGGAGAGATAGACTTACCGGGATCACCCCATCAGAGAGCCACACACACTGTGAACAGCAGCAGTCAGGGTGGAGTTCAGGGCAGTGAGGGCTGATACAGAGCCCCTGGGCTGTGTGAAGGATGCACTTTGACCTTTGCCTCGTTAACACCCAGGTCTGCACTCTCTCCCACCCCTGGAAATGTTTATGGTCCATTCGTGTAATCAGATGCGCACACTATCTAGCAGGAAATAGGGCCTCTTCATAGAGGTCTGGCTTTCAGTGTGTTTTGTTTAAAGTCTCTGGAGATAGATGGCCATTTACCTTTCTTTAATAGCCCTCATAATGCATAGACTAGCGCTGTACCTCAAAGGTATTCGTGAATAACTTCTAGTACCCCGGGGTTCTTGTAAACTGATTCCTAGGTTCTAAGTCAACCTGAGAAAGAAAATTCCTGTCAGATTTTGTGTGTTACTTTGCCTTGCCATCTTTCCTAGACACAGAAGGTGGGTGTGCGTTCATTGATACTTTAGAAAATGCCAACTTGGAGACTAACTACTGACATTCAGGCTCAACATTGATGATGAAGAGGAGTGGGAGGCATTTAACCCTACAGGTTAATATCTTAAATGCTATCCCAGTGTTTACAGGCTTCTCGGGCGGTGTTGTGGGTTAACTGGTTCCCAACCAGACAGGGTTTGTTCCAGCCTGAACCTTTTGGTTTTGGAAGCATACGTGGCCAGAGATTGAGCCCATGTGTCTCATGCATTTGCACAGTGACTGTGAAAGCATCTTGAGGTTGTACTTGAGAAGAGATCCATTACCCTTGAGCAAGCAGGCTACTTCTTATGCCAGGGGCAGGGTGGTGGTGGGGGTTGGACGAGGACGAGAAATGTGATGAGTGATAGTACCTTTCCCTGCTCCTCTGTCTTGCCAGGTCTGTCTCCTCTTCCACATGGGATCAACCCCATTAGAAGGCAGTTGGGGTGCCCTCCTATCACTAGCCCACCTAGGGTTCTAGTAAAATATTCCAGAGACTCACATCTGGTAGGTAATATAATGCAGAGTGGAAGCAGGTCCGGAGGTCCGTGTGCTCTCACCAATAGATAAAACCAGGTGCCATTTTTGCAGCCATACCCAATGCCAGGGTCTCAACAGGGCTAGGCTGAGAGCCCTTTCATCTTTCCTGTGCCTCGTGGGTTCGCTGGCTTTGCTGCTCCTATGTAGCCAAGTGTTCCACCCACAGTACCGTCAAACCAACTCCCAGCCCAGACAAGGAAAAACCTGCTCAACACGACACCAACCTAATAGCACTCATATCTCACAGACCCATTCCCCCAGGGCGGTGGCATTGAGGAGTGGATCTCCTTTCCAGCCTACCTCTTCTTTGCCTCCCAAATAAGAATAAATGTTAGATCTCTTCGCCGGAAAAGACAGCTATGCCAACCACCCAGGACATGTTCTCCCTGTCACCTATGATGGATGGGATTCTGTACATTTAATAAATATAAATGTCATAATCCAACCATCAAATTTAATAAACAAAAATACCGCAAACCATCACTCCTCTCTGCTTCATGTGCTCCTTTAAAGCTGATAACATTAGAACACATTTTGCCCAAGTTATAACCTCACCATCTGCCTGGCTCAACTTCTGAAGACTTGGTATGGACTAAAAAGCAAATCAAATGACTTCACACTGAGAAAAAGAAGAAAAAAAACAGGGAGGGGGCTAGGTTTCCCCTCCACTTTCTCCTCCTTCTCCTTCTGATCCAATTGTTAACTCTACAACCAGATGTAACAATATGAGCATAAGTTCAACCCTCAAAAATTATGAGGGAGTCAGGTCATGGGGAAGATTTTTCTGCATGAGCTACCCAAATGAAACTAAAAAGCATGCTTTGCCAGCAGGCTGAATGGTGCATTTCAATGCTTTGATTTGGGAGTATGTGTGATGAGATACAGAGGCTTGCTGATTAAGAATACACTTTCTTTTGATGACAAATTAATAATAATCAGAGCCACAACAATAAACACATACAAAAACTGTTTCATTCCCAGGGGTATGGAACAAAGATTCAAAGCAGGGGCTGGAAAAGGCCCTTTGTGTTTAGAACATGAAACTTCAGTGACTAAGTGTATGCTGCTCAAGAAAATAGAGGCCAAAGAAGCTTAGAGAATGTCTCACCTGCGGAGGAACAAAGATGTTCTAGACCAGCAGTTCTTAACCTGTGGGTCTTGACCTCTTTGAGGGCTACATATCAGATATCCTGAATATCATATGTTTACGTTATGATTTATAACACTAGCAAAATTATAGTTATGAAGTGGCAACAAAATAATTTTATGATTGGGGTGTTTGAAAGGGTTGCAGCATTGGGACCACTGCTCTAGACCTAAATGTTTAACATGTCCTCTACTGAGAGCCTGTTATGCCCTACATACCTCACATACATTTAACAGTTTAGAGTCATTGAGTCCTCTTAAGAATACGCAGTTGTTAGCCCCATTCAGGAACTGAAATACAGCAACCACATGATTCAGTCTTGTTTATAGTAATTAAAAACAATAGAGTTAGAATCTGAATGGCGAGTCTTTCTTCACTGGGACACCCCAGTATTTCTTTGGGGACTTGTCTCATGGTCGATTCAGTCAAGTTTGAGTTCTCCTTACAGTTCTGGGATTCACATTAATGGCATGTGGCTCCAAGCCCAGGTTGAAACAACTGTGCCAAGATACGACAGATGCTCTCAAGATGTTAGTGGCTGAGGTCGTTAGAAGCTGTAAAGGGGACATGTCTTCGCCACTAAAATTCTCCATGTTAGTCAAGCTAATCCAAAGGAGTCTGTGAGTTTCAGGAGCTTTCCCATGTTTTCCATGTTCCTTCCCATGGTGGTATCCAGATAGGAGCCTGTGAAAATACCTGTATGCTACAATGAACTGTTCCACCACCTCCTGGTATGGTAAAAGGTTCCTCCGTTTTGGTGACCATCTTACTGGCTTCAGTTCTTCCAGAGCATGCAGAGACATATATGCCAGGTGGCAGAATGCACAGGAGGAGGTGGTTGCAGCAAGAGACATGAGTCTGCCCACCTGTTGGGCTTGGTGAACTAACTAGTTTCCTGGATCCCAACTATCTCTATCTCCCCTTGGTCCCTAGAAAGAATAGCCATAGACAAAGAGGGCCTGCAAGATGGCGCAGCAGGCGAAGGTGTTATCACCTACCAAGCCTAATGACCCAAGTTCAATTGTCAGGAGGCACTTGGTGGAAAGGGAGGAGCAACTCTCCAAATGGTACTCTGCCTTCCATATCCTTACTGTGGTGCATGTGTGTCCCACTTCCACACTAGATAAATAAATAAGTCACTTAAGAAGACGATAAAGAAAATCTCATAGGGATTATACAACTAAGTTACTCCTGGTTACCACATTATATATATATATATATATATATATATATATATATATATATATATATATATATATATATAAAGATTCTCTGGAGCTGGGCAGGACCTCTGATTTCCAAGGGTCTCCTTCCCATCTCACTTCTGATTGTCTTCAGGATCTATCGATATTGTCACAGACACTTAATGATTTCAGTATAGCAATTATCCCCTTCTCACGTGACAGACCTCTTAGACCAGCTGTTCTCAACCTGTGGGTCATGACCCTTTCACAGAGGTGTCCTAAGACCATCAGAAAACACAAATATTTACTTTTATAATGCATAATAGTTGCAAAATTAAAGTTACAAAGTAGTAATGAAAATAATTTTATGATTAGAGGTCATCACAACATTAGGAACTACATTAAACGGTCACAGCCTCAGGAAGATTGAGAACCACTGTCTTGGACAGTGGGCAACGGGAATAGTAGGTACTACTGTGGCTCCCCACAGAGCCAGCAGGACTGTCCAAAACTCTGTACGACAGTCCATGTCCTGAGAGCTAGGTCAGTGCTGTAGTTTGAATATTTCTGCAATTTTCATAGCATAGTCAGACTTGTACATCAAAAGTCAAAGTTACCATCGTGACTCTCTACTCTCCAGAATCTTTCAAGATTTAAAACAAAAAACAATAACAAAAGGTGGCCAGGAGGAAACATAGGAACCAAATTTTCTGCACCACTTTTATCAAAAGACACATAGATAGCAGTGGGTGAGAAGTGGAGACATTGGAAGTAAAAAGATAAAACCCATGCCTCCTTCCACCTAGATTTGTCCCTCCTTACTGGCCATAACTGTCAGAAAGGAGAGATTCCAGGGAAGGTCCCAGCCTGCCCTCTCCCAGTGCCCTGGCCACATTACTGCCAGCATCCAGATCAATCTGGAGGAAGTGAGCATCTGTCATTAATTGTTCTTTTAAGTTCAAAATACTAAATAACCAGTTGGTACTCTGCCTCCTTAGTTACACCTTAAAACGCCCATGCCATTTTAATTGTGTCGCTTGCATTCCAGAATGCAGCATGGTCACAATGTATTGCCCAAAGAAATACAGCAAGTAGCAGTGAAACCATCCTCAGACAGCTGGCTTACTTCTGAGTCCACGTGGATTAGCAATGGCTGACTTAAGAGCAGACTTATTTTGAAAATGCTTGCTAGCTATTTTCCACCACTAGAAATTACCTGGTAGTTTGCCTCATAAATATTGTATCATTATGATCCCTAATACCCCTGTCAGAGTTCTTAACTTTACGATAATAGGCAACTTAGAAACACTTTGCCAGACATGCAGCCATAATGTACAAAATAAGTGACTTACAAATGGGCTAGAGCTATCTAAAGCATGTCTGGTAAACAACCGATGCTGGACAGCCGTGAAGAGCAAAGCTTAAGTGCTACCTCTGTGGAACAAAATGGACACAAGCAGGCACCACTCACTGGTTCTGCAACTCACAGAGAACTGCTGGGCCCCATGCTTTGCTCTTGGCCTGATGCGAGCTAAGAATGGCTCCTTAGGGTCAGGGAGACAGCCTGGCAATAAAGCAACAGCCTGGCACTCACAAGGCATGAACTGGATTGCAGCATCACAAAAATACTGACTCTGATTAGCAGTTGGGATGGCTTAAGTCATAAAGGCTCTTGCTGCCAGGTCTCAGAACCTAAGTTCAAGTCTCAAGGTCCACACAGCGAAACATCCATGTGTGTTATTGTCCACATGTACTCATGAACACAAATAAGCATAAATATACACATGTGTGTAAACATATACATATTCATATGCATATACATCATATACATACACATACAATACACATATACATGTACATTTGTTTGAACACATACATGCACATGGACCGTAGAATACATGGAAGTTCCACCGTGTGTGTGTGTGTGTGTGTGTGTGTGTGTGTGTGTACATACATACAGCTATTTTCTACTGATAATCTCGTATGGTGGCTTGAATAAGAAATGTCCCCTAAAGTCTCTGGCAATTGAATATTTGGTCCCAGTTGGTGATGCTATTTGGGCAGCTGAAGAAAGTACAACGCTGGAAATCTCAAGCTTTGAGATTAAAAGCCCCAGAGTCCTTCTAGCTGCCTCTCTGTTTCATGCCTTTGGTTGAAGATGTGAGCTCTCAGCTTCCTGCTCCTGGTGCCATGCCTGACCACCATGACAGAGTCTTCTCTCTGGGCCTGTAAGCTCAGATAAGCCCTCCCTTCTGCCAGTTGCCTTTGTGTTTTGTCACAGTAATAGAAAAGTAACCATGATGCCCAGAGTAAGTCCGTTGTGTCTGTTGATGTTTTAATTTCCTAAATCTTCATTTCTTTAGATTTCCAAGGAGTGGGGGGGAACAAAAACAAAACAAAACCACACTGAAGGTCTTGGAATAGAAAGGACTGAAGGAGCAGAAATAAACTATCCACAACTAGGAGAACACCACTTGGATTTCCTGTGAGAACATTTTTACACAAAGGGGGTGGGGGAAGCAGACTAAACGTAATTCTAAAGGCAAAATGTGAAGGGGAAAACATCAAATTTTACAAACTCAAACTGCAGTAAAACTGCAAGCAGAACTGGAGGATTTTTGTTTGGGCAGCAGCACGAAAATACATTGCTTTATGGATTTTTATTTCATTTTGAGATTTATTTTAATTCCCTGCCTCCTTCTATCAGGGGTTGTAGATGGCCTATAGAAATAAAACAGGATAGCATTCCTAAAAATTAAGAGACCCTGAAACATTTGGATATAACGTGTTAATTCCAAGAGTGATATAAAAAGAGGAATGTAGACCAGATGATAACAGAATTCCTCCTTAACTTCCTGATAGCCAGAATATAAAGGGGAAAACAGTCATTTATAAGATTCGACATGTCAACAAGACAAAAACAAACCAAATGTTCAGCAAAATTACACTTCCTAAAGCAGAGCCAAAGGTTTTTTTGTTTTTTGTTTTTTTCCAGAATGTCTCATATTAGAAGGATACAGGCTAGTACCCAAGCACATCCTCCACCACAGAGCTTTAGCTAGGGCTTCCTGTTCCTTCAGGGCCCTCCACCAAGGACCTACCTAAAAGCACTGTTTTAAGGAATGGGCAGTTCTGTGATCATGGTTTAGGAAAGTCTAATATCATAGATTCTAACCTGACTGCCCATGAGAACCTTAACGGAAGAGCTGTAAAATATGCCGATGCCCACACTGCGTCCCAGAACCTCCGGAAATGGGCTCCTGGAACCAGTGTTTTCTAATCAATACTTTCTCAAGATGTTCCAGTGGCTTAAGAATTAACAGCTACTGTGATCAGAGGCCATCTTTCTTTCCCTACACATGTCTCTCTGACCAACCTCAGAGCAGAACACACATCCCCTCCCTCCTCTGCTCCTAGACAAAAAGACATCCTGAGAAAAGACAATTGGGGTTTGTCTCCTGTCTTAGGAGAGGCAGCCAGCTCCCAACATCATGAGTGAAAGGCCATCTATGCACAGAAAGAGGGACCTGATTTGATGGCAGGAAGTAACGGCATCAGCTGTGTACTGCTACGCTGGGGCTTACTGACACATGGTGGAATGAACTTCGCTCATATGAAGCCGTTATAGCAAAGTGTTTGCCACATGTGGTCGCCATGCAGCCTGCCACACAAGTGTGGCATAAAGCAGGAAATGGAACTATGACAAGTTCCTGAAGTGGCAGTCCAGGGGGTAAATGTAGGTGAGAACTATAAACTTGACAGTGGGAAGACTGTCCCTGCTAATTGTAGGAAGGTGGGCAGGTGAAAAAGGATGGTGGGAGGACAGGTGAAAGGGATGCTGGGAGAGCAGGTGAAAAGGATGGTGGGAGGACAGGTGAAAGGGATGCTGGGAGAGCAGGTGAAAAGGATGCTGGGAGGACAGCTACCCAGTGGTCAGAGAATCCTACTCTGAGTAGCACATCCCTTCGCAGAAGGCTTGCCACTGTAACGATGAAAGCCAGATAGCTTTCCCAGAAGCACTACACTCTGTGACTGTTAAAGAATTCACCAAGCTCCAAAAACAACTGTGGGGTTGTTTTGATCCGTGGGAAATCAAAATTAATAGACTGTAAAAAAAAAAAAAAAAAAAAAAAAAAAGTGGTCTGGCAGTTCTTGTACCTGAGAACTGGAAACTCCATCCTTCGGGTCAGTTCATTGTTTTTTTTTTTGTTTTGTTTTGTTAATTTTTTTATTCGATATATGTTTTATTTATACTTCAAATGATTTCCCCTTTTCTAGCCCCCCCACTCCCCGAAAGTCCTGTAAGCCCCCTTCTCTCCCCCTGTCCTCCCACCAACCCCTTCCCACTTCCCCGTTCTAGTTTTGCTCTATACTGCTTCACTGAGTCTTTCCAGAACAAGGGGCCACTCTTCCTTTCTTCTTGTACCTCATTTGATGTGTAGATTATGTTTTGGGTATTCCAGTTTTCTAGGTTAATATCCACTTATTAGTGAGTGCATACCATGATTCACCTTTTGAGTCTGGGTTACCTCACTTAGTATGATATTCTCTAGCTCCATCCATTTGCCTAAGAATTTCATGAATTCATTGTTTCTAATGGCTGAATAGTACTCCATTGTGTAGATATACCACATTTTTTGCATCCACTCTTCTGTTGAGGGATACCTGGGTTCTTTCCAGCATCTGGCAATTATAAATGGGGCTACTATGAACATAGTAGAGCATGTATCCTTATTACATGGTGGGGAATCCTCTGGGTATATGCCCAGGAGTGGTATAGCAGAATCTTCTGGAAGTGAGGTGCCCAGTTTTCGGAGGAACCGCCAGACTGCTTTCCAGAGTGGTTGTACCAATTTGCAACCCCACCAGCAGTGGAGGAGTGTTCCTCTTTCTCCACACCCTCTCCAACACCTGCTGTTTCCTGAATTTTTAATCTTAGCCATTCTGACTGGTATAAGGCGAAATCTCAGGGTTGTTTTGATTTGCACTTCCCTAATGACTAATGAAGTTGAGCATTTTTTAAGATGCTTCTCTGCCATCCGAAGTTCTTCAGGTGAGAATTCTTTGTTTAACTCTGTACCTCAGTTTTTAATAGGGTTGTTTGGTTTTCTGGAGTCTAACTTCTTGAGTTCTTTATATATATTGGATATTAGCCCTCTATCTGATGTAGGATTGGTGAAGATCTTTTCCCAATTTGTTGGTTGCCGATTTGTCCTCTTGATGGTGTCCTTTGCCTTACAGAAACTTTGTAATTTTATGAGGTCCCATTTGTCAATTCTTGCTCTTAGAGCATACACTATTGGTATTCTGTTCAGAAACTTTCTCCCTGTCCCGATGTCCTCAAGGGTCTTCCCCAGTTTCTTTTCTATTAGCTTCAGAGTGTCTGGCTTTATGTGGAGGTCCTTGATCCATTTGGATTTGAGCTTAGTACAAGGAGACAAGGATGGATCAATTCGCATTCTTCTGCATGCTGAGGGTCAGTTCATTGTTAAAGGAAGTGTTTGTTCTACTGACTGAGTTAGCCCAGTAGCTTGGGAGTAGTATTTGCCATAAGAGAATTAAAATCTGGAGAATAGACACAGATGTTGATTTGGTCCAACTAGAAGAAAAAGGCCAAACTGTTCCTTCTATTGAATCTGTAGGATCCTAAATTTGAGGTAAGAAAGAAACTTTGTGGGTTCCCCTGGCTCTAGCACACTGGACTACTTAAGGTTCCCACACCAGCTTTTACTTGGGGGCTAAAGGTGCTCTGCTGGGCACAGTGAGACTGGTGACAAATGAGAGCACAGGCTAGCCCTCAAATCCACTCAACAGATAGTGAGGAAATGAGTGAGTCCAGTTTGGGTGAGAAGCGGACTGAAAATGCAAGAAAGAGGATAGAGAGAGAACCAGTTAGAACAAAATTCAAGGAATCCTCTGCTGAGTATAGAAAGACTTTAGCCATTTTCGTAATCTTCATTCGACAGAAGACTCCAGGAGGGCTGTGGGAAGGGTTGACTGGGGAGGTACCTAGGAAAGAAAGTGGCTAAAAATCTGTTAAGTCATACTTCCTTCACACCTGGAGTCCTCCTCTGTTATCTTAATTTCTTTAGGAATAATCTGCACTTGCATCCAGAGTTCTGGTGCCACCCAACATTCATCAATACTTCCGCCTTTACCCAGCCCTAACTGTTGCTGAATCCAGTGACTGTGGACTCTGCAAACCAGCCTTGGAGACCGTTGTGGGAATTTGAAAACTTTATGGTCTGAAAAGTGGGTCTCAGCACTTTAACTTTATTCTCTCAAGGAGCTTATAAATCCTTCTTCATTTAGCAGTTTCCCGAAAGTGACAGCTTTTGTTAGTCAGGCTAAAGTGAGATTAGAAATAAAAATTTTAACCATTAATCCTCACTGATTAAAATGAAGGGAGAAATCAGATTGCTACCAACTGTGCGCTAATTTCAGCGGAAGCCTTTGGCAAGAGGCATTGGAAATTTTCAGTCCGCTGAGCTAATTCACAATGCCTCACTACGGATGGCAGGGAGTCAAGGTCGCCTTCCCTTCTGGGCCCATTGTGTGAACAATGACTATTTCAAAATCAGTCCAAGAAAATGTAAAAATGGAGTCCTAGGCTACATTGTTTCTCAGTCATTACTTTCTGTGCATCACCTCTAGCAGGTCCCTTCAGCAGCAGTCTGCCCCACTCCACAGCAGTGACTAGTCTCCCGAGACACCAGAGAAACCCAGCTGAAGGGCTGGCCCCTCACATCTGCATCTGAGTGTCAGCATCAAAGCAGGTGTCGCCTGCACAAGCCGTTTCTATTATACACACACACACACACAGCACAGGGAGGGGAGGGAAGACTTCATGCCAATAAACCACATCAATTCATCAATCAAAATGAATTCGTGCACTAATTAAACTGGGGAAAATAAAATGTAGGCATTTGTGTTACAGACAGGGAGAACAGCATAGGGAGGGAGATGGGGGCGAGGCATATTTTCGGGACAGCAAAAATTTGACAGGCATAAACAACATCAATTAGAAAAGGTGGGAAACCCGTGACTGGAATGTAGAGCACGTAGCTCTTTACATTAAAAAAAATAAACAAACAAATAGAAGCGAACAAACAGAGCGCCCACAAGCATTCACATACCCAGGGAGGCAAGCATTAGCTGCGGTCAGGAGGAACAGAGGCTGTCGTAGGAAGGCCTGCTGGGCTGTGAACCTTCACTGGCGAAGACCTGAGAGCAGTAGTAAGAAACCCGGGAGTCCTCTGTCTCCATGTTGATGTCTACTTTATTACTGAGCCCTTTCTCCTTTTGTCAATCTTCCACAACCACTACGTTAGCATAAGATGGGGTTGGGGCACAAAGGCTCCAAGCTAGGGAAGGAGAGGAAGGTGACTCAGCTCATGGTCTTTGCCTACATTTCTCTCATTAGAAAGTGGCATTGCTTTCTTCAGCCAAGTTCCCTCTACCTGGTGACCTGGAGGGATGTGAGCCACTGGTCCTTGTCCTTGTTGCATGTTCCCCTCCTCTCTCCTGCTTCTATTTCTTCATTCTGAGCACTGGACTTAACTCTTCTCCAGCTGCCTCTATATATCATATATCATAAATATCTGAACAGAAGAGGGACCTTCCTTTATCCTTTGGAGCGTTTCATGTATATGACACCAAATCTCTACATGGGAGGGAGGAAACCTTAATATCTGCCTCTTAACACTCAGTGTTGTGTAGACAAAACATCTGGACAGACAACTTAGCTCATGTTTCCTTCTGATTCCTGTCACAGAAACTCTCACACCCAAGAGGCTGGCTTCTCTTCTGCGGAGAACGAGCAGTAGCTGTCCTAGGTTCCGGGTACAACTCAACGCATTAGACACTGAGAGAAAATAAGAAGACCATGGAGTCGTCTCCCTGTTTACACTAAAATTCAGTCAACTATTGGCTAACTACCATAGTTTAATCTAGTAACCCTGATGCTTGATTTAACAATATACTTGTGTGTGTGTGTGTGTGTGTGTGTGTGTGTGTGTGTGTGTGTGTGTGTGGTACATGTGGTATAATATATACTGTATATAATATATAGTGTATATAGTTGTAATGTGTACAACATTAAGTATCTTCCTCAAGCACTCTCTATATTATTCTTTGAGACAGCATCTCTCAGTGAACATAGAGGTCACTGATTCAGCTAAGCTGGCTGCCTGGCAAGCCCCAGGGATCCCCCTGTCTCTGACTCTTCGACATTAAGATTACAGACTTGTACCTCCACTCTCCGCTCTTTCCATGGGTGCTGGGGGGGGGGGGGGGGGTTGGGACGCACATCTTGAGCTTGCTCAGCTTGTAACTATTGAGTCCTCTTCCCAGCCCTCCGACAACACACTTTTATTGTCTCTTGTCAGTGTTTCAGTTAGAGTAGAAAGCTTTAATACCTGCCTCAGAATTTCAATTTTATAGATGATTGGGGGCACATCATTTTCTTTTTAAGTGTGCTCTTAAAACCAGAAATCAAGTTAAACAAGCTTCTAAAATTTAATAGAAAGGTAAACACTTGGTCCAGAGCCATTGGCTTTGAGATGAGGGGGAACATGTATCTCAGGCACGGTGTCGGAGTACAGCTCCGGAGGACCCGTCATCTCCAGGAGGGCAATGCGAGACGCTGCTCCCTCACTGCCCAGAAAGAGCAGCTGTAGTCAGTCAAATGTCAGCTCCACCACCGCTGGAGTCCACAGCAGAGCAGAGAACTTTCCAGATCTTCCTCCCAAACTGGCCCCAGGACAAACCCGGCTGGCGCAGAGTGCGTACGAGGTGAAAAATAAAACTCTTTTTGTGTTCCCCGAGGCAGACCGTGAAACTGTAAAGATGAGCTGGCTTTCTGTTTTATTTTTGTGTAATAAAACTGCTCTTTTCACAGCAGTTGGCCCTGCGGGAGTTTCGAATTGCTCTGCTTGGCTGCAGCTGTGGGTGTGGCCGGACTCCATCCCAAAACAGCTTGGAGGCCACAGCTGTGTTGGGCCCAGAGGATCTTAAAATTAACATCTGGGCTGCATCCTTTCAAGTCTGTGCCCCCCCCCCCCCAACAAGTCGAGTCATTTTCACAAGGCAGGAGCACTGATTTGAAGAGTCTGTTCTTGCCTTACCCAGAATTACTTGAGGAGTATCAAATTTTACCAAAGACTGACACTCGCATTTGGCCTGGGTCACTTTCTGAATCATCCCTGGGAGATGCAGCGGTTAGGCTTAGGAAACCCCGAAGCAGAGTTTCTCTGATCTGCAGGCAGTTGGTTTCCTGGGAGTAACAGGCTGGTGGATGTTATTTGTGGCTGTTGTTCATAGTTATGAGTTCTTGGATCCTTCTCATGTATTGCCGTTACTGTCTGCTCTCACATCTGGGGAGTGTGTGTGACCTCTGAACACATTCATCCTCTGAGTAGAGGATGGAACCACTTGTTCTTCCCTGGGGAAACACCTGGTCTTCTCTCCTGACCTTGGGACCAGACCAGCAATGTGGGCATCATTTGGAGAGACAAGGAAAAGCCCTACCAGGCCACCTGCCTCACCGCATTCTTGAGTAGAAACCAAGACGGCTTTGGGAGGGAGGCGCACTGCCTGGTGGGCCAGGCACCCGAGCCAGCACAGTGGGTCCCAGACATCAATCAGCTTTTGGGTAGGGTGAGCCTGGGGAAGAGGAGCTGTGGGCTAGAGAAAGCCCCAGCTTTCGGGTGCCCTTTCCCAAGCCCGCAGGCAATCTGAGTGAGTTCAGTTCTTGCTCCTGGCGTTCCCACTGCCTGGTCTGTGTGCTTCCTGTCAGAACCACATCCCAGCCCCGGCGGAAAGACAGATGCAAAAGTCCTGATGGCAGTGGTCCAGCACCTGAGGCCACTTCAACTTTCATGCGCCCCTACAGTTGTTGGGGGATAGAAACAGGATAAAGGGTGTAAAAAGCTAGCCTTGTGGAATTATGTGAGTGGTAGTCAAATGGGCAGAGAGGAGACAGAGAGAGGAGAGAGAGAGAGAGAGAGAGAGAGAGAGAGAGAGAGAGAGAGAGAGAGAGAGAGAGAGAGGAGAGAAAGGAGAGAAAGAGAGGGAAGGGGAGAGAGAAAGAGAGAGAGGAGAGAAAGAGAGGGAGGGAGGGAGAGAAAGAGGGAAGTAGGGAGGGGGAGAGAGAGAGAGAGAGAGAGAGAGAGAGAGAGAGAGAGAGGAGAATGAGAATCCAACAGCTTCCTGGGAGAGCCAGGCACCCTGATCACAGACAGTCTCGGCTAAGGAACACAGAACACGGGGAAATCTTCCCTGTTAAAACTCAGAACAAGCTCGAGGTCACGGCCACTCTCCTGTCTTATCATCCTTCTGCCCCACCCGAGCCAGTCCTGTAAAGCCCACATCTGTCTGCTGCTGGCCTGAAGCTACAAATAGGGGATCCAGCTGGCTGTTACTTCATATCACTCACAAAGGAAGTCTGGAAGTGATCCTGAGATGAAGGCCTCTGGCAAGTTGTCACGCCTGCTCCTCTTAGTCTGGAAATGGGGAGAATAGCCTGGGGTTTGAGCTTTAAGGTGGCTAAGTGTTTTCTTTAGGTGAGTCTCCATTTCCAGATCCCATTACATCAGCATTAGTGATTTGCTGTTAAATGGAATTCCATTGGAAAGACTCAATCCTAGGCTTAGGGTTAGAGGGCTAGGGTTAGTGAGAAATGGTAAGGGTTAGGGGGTGATGGTTAGGGTTAGAGAGTTAGGGTTAGGGTTAGGGTTAGAGGGTTAGGGTTAGAGGGTTAGGGTTAGGGTTAGGGTTAGGATTAGAGGGTGATTGTTAAGGTTAGGGTTACAGGGCTGGGCTTACAGTTAGAGGGTTAGGGTTAGAGTCAGAGTTATAGGGTTAGGATTAAGATTAGAAGGTGAAGGTTGGGATTAGGTTTAGGATTCAAGTTAGAGTTACGGTAGGATATCTTGTCTAAGACTAACGCATCAAAGAAGCAGGGCTCCTATGGAAGACATGACCTACCGAAACAGAAGCTTGGTCCCCCTCTGAAAAGTCTTTGTCACTGCCTTCTCTGTACCAAGTCCTGGCAAGTTAGGGACAGTTTTCCAGAGACTCATTCTGTGGCTCAGACTTTGGCCTCTTATTCTTGTGTAAGTTTCAGTGAAGACAACAGAGAGTCAAGATTCTATTCAAGTCTGAAGCGTGGATGCTTCCCAGCATGCACATCACATTTTAACAGTCGTGAGAAAGTGGACTGTGAATGCCATTTTGCCTAACTTTTTTTTTCTAAGCTGAGAATGTTCTAACAGGGAAATTTAAAGTCTGTGGCTAATGAGGAACACATAGGGCTTCCCCTCCCCCACTTAACTTCATATTTGGTGGGCAGCTCTTAAGCCTCTCTGTCGGAAATATGACAATGAGGGTCTGATAAAATATGACTGCTTCAAACTATCAAATAGCTATATAAAATATTTGCACTAGATTTAGTTCTCCTAAAAGATGGCAGATTGATGGAGCACGGTTAAAGCCATCCAGCCTGCAGGAATGGCTGTATCGTGAGAAATGGGCCAATCTTTCTCCTGGGGACAGGGATGTTCCCACACACATCTTAACTTGTAACATTCCCAACATACAGACCTCAGTCTCCCTCTCCGCTGAGGCCTCTGGCAGGTGTTGGGGTTTCTGTAAGAATTCTGTAGTGGAAGAAGACATTCCTGAGACTGAGGTTCACCAGGTCATTACATCCTGATTGGCCACAAGCCAAGAGTGTTGTGTGTTGTCATCATAGCCCACGTCGTAGCCAGACTCTTACAATCCCGATGCTTCAGACCTGCGGCTTACCCACTGCCCCTCGGCTCCCGCAGGACCCTTGCCACACCTTGCTGGCCTTAGCCCAGAGGCACCACCCGTCCCCCTTCTCCATCTTCGACTCGTTCATGTCCCATCGGTGTGTTGGGCCTTTGAAGCAGGAATGGCTTTATAGACTATGGCCCTGTGATAATAAAATTGGGTAAGATATTTTGACAAGAGATAGTGGCTAACTCCAAGCCATCCAGGAATCCCATCTCCAAATTGCCAGAGACCCGTATGACTTGAGAATTTTTAAGAACAAAAAGGATAAAGCATTAAGGAAAACCATCCTTCCTTGTGGAATAAAGAAGACATTTCATGCTGTTTATACATGTTATGTACAACATAATAAGGTCCTTGGATTAAGCTGTGTTGCTAAAAAAACACCCCACCCAGAAATTCTCCAAATTTACTCAGTTCAGTTCTTCCAAAGGTTTGGCCAACTACCTCCAAAGTTCTTTGAAACTCTGATCAAAAGAAAAGAAAAGAAAAGAAAAGAGAAGAGAAGAGAAGAGAAGAGAAAAGGAAAGAAAGGAAGAAAAGAAAGAAAGAAAGAAAGAAAGAAAGAAAGAAAGAAAGAAAGAAAGAAAGAAAGAAAGAAAGAAAGAAAGAAAGAAAAAGAAACTGTGTTCCATTTACATGGTCCTGGGGGACTATTGTTTCTATGCCATATGTCACTTCTGAGCCACTGAGATATCTATGTCTGAATTCACAGATTCTGAGCTAGTATTTCCCTAAGCAACTGCCTGTTTCCCTTCCCTTCCTCTCCCTCCTGCCTGCTATGATGGGAGTAGGGAGTATTTTTACTAACAACTTCACCATTTAATTTAGTGGCCACTCTCCTGTGCCCCCTCATTGATCCCTCTACGGTTCTTGCCTGGATTGTCCATCCATATTCCTTCTTCTGCCAGATCCCATGGCGGCTGCTACAGTTTCAACCCTCCAGCAACTGTCCCCTTGGACAATGGGTGCTTCTTCACGTTGCACCCGGCCCTTGAAGGCTCTGGGAGCGATCAACCAACCAATGGTCAGCCAGTTCATCTGGAAGCCAACCCCTGGACGATGGTCCTGATTGAAAGCTCTTCTTGGGAGGCAGAAGCATTTGCCACTCCCACCCACACTTGTGCAAAAATCAAATCAGTCCTTTACGTGGGTTCACTGCGCTTGATCAGGCACTCTGCTAGGCACAACATAATAAGCCCCTTGGATTGAGCTGTGTTGCTAACAACACCCAGAATGTCAGAAAACAGTAAATGGAGGTTCAGGAAGGCAATAGCACTGCATCGCAGTGGATCCTGGAAAAAGGCTCGTGAACACACGAGTCTGGCAGGGCAACTGCATGGGAGGAGCACACATTTTCCAGAGTTCACTTAAACCATCTGGCTGTCTTCTCTTTTTCTTATTGATCCATCACTGCTTACAGTTGGCGTGCCCTGTTTTCCAAGCTTAGCCTTTATAAATATTATGAGCACATATCGCACCAGCACTGTTACAATGATCTTTTCTTCGAGACAGCAGCGGTGACTGCTTTGTATCCTTGGTGAAGCTGCAGCATTGTGATAAACAGGGTATAAATCTTTCCCAATGTTCAGCAGTTCCTTTAAGCCAAGAATGCTACATGTAAGCTATCAGGTTCCTGGCATTACCCTCATCCTAACCTTCATAACCCATGCTTCCTCCACGCTTTGATATATAGTCCCAGATTTGGGGATTTAAATATGGCCAATGATCTAATCATTTTCCCTAATAGAGGGCAGATTTCATTGTAATCTGGAAGTAATATCACCAACAGCCGAACATAATAAAATATGTTTAAGCCAAGCCCCTTTCCACTGAGCCATCATAGATCTCCTAGGATAGAGGCAGGAGTGGGTGGGTCTCCATTTGCTGTCGTGGGAACATCGGCTCTGTTGGAAGCATGTGGGAGAAAGCAGTTGCTATGGCTGAAGGTGGCTCTGCCAACTGCAGACCACTGGGTTTAACCTATGGACACTGGACACCAAGTCAGAGGCCGGGGCCATGAAATAATCAGCAAGCTGGACACAGGGGCTTGAGAAGGCTTCTCTACCCCTGCTGTGGCTGGAACAGCTGACAAGCTTTTTGTTTCTTTTTGTCTAACCACAATGGAAAGATCGGGGACTGCCCACAGTCCACGCCCACCATTCTGAAGACAGGTAAGAAAAGCCCTGTCCTGGAACCCGCTTTCACCAGTGACCAACTCCATCACTGTCAACTGTCACCATGTTTAGCTCTTGGCCCTCTGAACTATGCCTACAAAATAAAGACCCAGACACACCGCCCCCTTCAGAGTTGGGTGTATGTGAATGGTTAACTGGAAATCACGATGGTATTGAAAACTAAATGGCTGAATCTCAAGTTCCAACTCCTCAAATTAGTCTCCTGCCCACACATACACCTGTGTTGAGAGCAACCTTCCAATGACCATGCTCAGCAGAGACTGACTGTGGACACAGGACTGATCTGTCATCTGCTGTCCCCTGCCTGGGGTAGAAATTCTTCTGCCAGACACCAAAATTCTATGTCATCAATGAACCACACTTGAGTCAGTTAGCAAAAAACAAACAAACAAGAGAATTATTTTGCAGATACGCAATTATGCAGTAGCTGAAGTCCCTGGCTAGGTACCTCTTTCATTCAGGCTCCATAGCATTTAAATTCGTGACCCAGCTGAGATGACATCACAACCATTTCCTGCAGACTATTTATCCAGAAACATCAGGCTGGAGGAAAGGTAGGAGGAAACCTCTGGGGTAGAAAAGGAACTCCACCTACTTTTAAGTGCTTCTTCTTTTCTTTTAGCTGTCCCAGGAATTTCCTCCATTTCCCCCAGTTGAAGTGTTTGTGCATTTTTAATAGCTGGTATTTCAGGCATTAGTGGGCCTCTTGCCTTTTAAACTATAATCCTTAAAACAAAACAAAACAAAAACTGATGCCTGTGACTTTTCCATAGTATATGTTTAAAGTCCCCAGTGGTCTGTGAGGACACCAGCTCCAGGAAATGTCCTCTACTGCTTCATCCTTTGGTAAGACAATGAACTGAGAGATGACTTCATGAGCAAACCTCTTCTCTCTCAACAATCATCTACAATCTCCAAAGACAGATGTGTACATGGGACTCCGGGGACACCACCTAATCCTCACCGCAGTCGCTCTATTTCACATGGTCTTAGTCCATCTCAGACTATTTCCTAATCCCAGTGTTGCCAGAATTCTCCTTACCCTATTCTGGCCCTTTAGGGACACCATCTATCTCACGACCTCTTCCTTAGCCTCTTGGCCTCTCACCTCTCTTTTATCCCCATGTTCCTAACAGGCCACAGACACTTTCTGAACTGGCCACATTAATAAAGACATCTTGTACAAAATTAGCAGTAGTCTAAATCCCCCAAGGATCTAACTTAGCTCTGCAGGGGCCTATATATGCCAAACAAATCCGTGTGTGTCTATTGATATCAGTTAGAAGAAACTTCATGCATATGATGTGTGTATATAGGTATGTGTATGTGTGTGTGTGTGTGTGTGTGTGTTTGTGTCCTAAATAGATAGCCTATAGGAGGTTTAGAAAACTGGAGATCAGAGAACATTGTCTCTTTGTATACTGTTAGACTATAAATTCTGAGGTTCGCTGTTAGGAGGAAGTGTTGATGATTAAGTTATGATCTTTGTTCAAAGTGACTCTAAGCTGGAGAAAGATGTATTTGGCTGAAGGGTAAAGAGGTTCGTGAAGTTCCTGGAACCTCAATCAAGTCTCAGAAAATTACCTCTTGGGGAATTAGGGATATATAGAATGAGACGCATGTGGAATGTGTTTCCCTTTATACACAGGCAGACCCAGAAATTAGGGGAAAGTGTTCAGCTAAAGCTATTTAGGGTTTGGCTTCTCCCCGCAACATCTGAAAAGTAGTTCAAGATGTGAGTTGAACCCAAAGTACAACCATGTTCACCTTCTCCTACTGAAAAGAGTGTGTGGAGCAGCTGTGGAAGGATGTGTTTAATGTCAAGTTAATAAAAGGAGAAAAAGGTATGTTGCAGTTGAAAGGAGGAGGGAGTGTTCAAAAACACACAACGAAAGCATTTTAAACCATCAGTCCCTCGGCCGAACAAAGGAGCAGGGCAGTCTGAACTCTCACGTCCAGTTTCACACCTGCGCCTTCTAAAGCATGGAGCTCCCTTGGAAAACACCCCCTCCCCACTCCCATCCCCGCTTCTAACACGACTCATCAGTCACCAGATATTACTTCAACAATTTCGCTATGACACCTTGGTTTTCTAATAGAAGGATCTTGGGGGAGCTATAGGTTTGAAGTGTAGGTGATGGGTTTTTATGTCTGCATGGTTAAAATCCTGCATGCTGAGACTCTCATAATAAAAAGCCAAGTCCATCGCCTGCCACCCTGCAAGAGTGGAAGATGCAAGATTGCATGGCCAAAGAGAGGGGTTGAAATAGAGTCTGGGTGCCTATTGCTGTCCCTCCACCGATCAGCCACACCCTATGGCTGTGTCTTTCTCACCCCTCGCCCTCTCACCCTTCTGCCCACCAAGTCTAGATTAATTAGACTGTTAGCAGCCCTGGCTTCCCTTTGGACTAGAAATAACCCAAGAGACAACAGAAAGCTTTACTTGTAGCCTGCCTATGTTTGTGGAGTCTGAAACTCTCAGCTAAGAGAAAAACTGTTTCTTGATCTGCTTTTAGAAGACTTAAAATGTGTCTAAATCAGATTCAAACAACCAGTAAGACTCAGAGGCAGAAGACCAGGACCACGTGTCCATGTCTCGTACAATGCCCTTGCACTTGGCCATAAGAAGTAAGCTTGGTTTCTGAAGGTCTTTTTGTCACAGCTTCTACCAGTGAAAATTCAGGACAATTTCTGTGCTGCGATGTCATGAAGCGATAGCGACATGATTAAAGGAGACACAATTCACGGAAGCACTTTGGAAGACAAGACATTCTAAACCCTGAGTCTGCAGCCCGCTCCTCAGAGCTCCGTGTGGTCTATTTGACATCTCCTCCTCATCTTTAACCAACCAGTTGCCACCTGTTTCAGTGGTCCCCACTGCAAGTGACCCTACCACCCAGAAATTCAAGCCTTTCATCTGTAAGCGCCCCCCTCTCTCATGCCAGTCACTCATGTTTGATTATCTCCTTTAGTCAATCACCATATTCTGTGATTCAACTCCACTACGTCTGGAGTCTGGGCACCTCTCTTTGCTACCACAGCTCACCTGAACCACTGCAAGAGTCAGTCCTCATGCTCTCTGCTTTGTCTCTTGCCCAGGACCTTTGATTTCCCACCCACCCTTGTGTACATACCTCTCCTCACCACCCACAAAGATACTTCCCTTCTCTGCAGTCAGAACTAAATTAAACTTAACCACATTGCTCCCCTTCCCCATGTACCACAGGAGGCCCTCTACCAGCTTCCCAGAGACCTGAAGAAGTGTTTTAAAAAAAAAAAAAAACCCTCATAGAATTTAGAGAAGGCCCCATGATGTTGAAACTTTATCTGTTTGGCTTCCTGGGATAGGTGTGGTCTTTCACCAGGAGACACACACACGGCTAACACATTCCAAAGCCCTTCTCTCTCCACAGTAGTTTTGCCAGAGTACTGCTACTTGGGTTATCCTCAGCTGGGAGTGTTCAGTGGACACACTAATAAACAGGAGCCCCATTAAGAAGATGTGTGTATGCTGTGATACTCATTTGTGCAATATTTGTGTCTGCCATCTGCTAAGCAGCTGTAGCTTCAAAAAGAGAAAAGGAGGCAATTCGATATAATGCAGTAAGCCACAAGCTGAGCTCTTCTCTATTTGCATTTTTTAATTGATACTGTCTTTTTAATAGCCAAAAAAATCTCTCTCTCAATTTTGAGTATTTTCTTAATGACTTAAAAAGTCTGTATCTTAGAAAGCTTCAAACTACTTTACTAAGCACTGGAAAGCGTCTGAAAAACAAATGTGTTTGAAATTTAGAATACAAGTTACTCTGTAACATCCATATGCAAATTCTTGGCTCAATGGATTATCTAAGGCAAACCTTTAATTCAAAACTGATTTCCTTTACCACCCACTATTAGTGGTCTGTACTCGGGGAAGATAAACTAATTTTAAATATTTTTCTAAACAAGATATATTTAGAAAACATAAATCGAACACACCAGATATATGCTTCAAAGTTTTACAGAGCTAAATATAAGTGCTTTCTGAATTATCTGCTTTTTTTTTTTTTTTTTAATGTTTTGGGCCTAAAACCTTCAGAATACAAACCAAATGCAATGCAATTTTGAGACTCTCATACATTATAAAACAAGGAAGTCTTCTAAGCATTCCGTTCCCTCCCCCCATGATCTATTACATTTTTATTCTAATCAAGGAACCCAAGTAGTCAAGAATTAACTTTGTTCTCAGATTCTCAGTGGCGCCTCTGCTCGGGAGTTAAAAACCTCCTAGGTACAACCCAGTCCAGGGAGAACTGCTGGACTCTTAAATGAAGAGAACATTGGTGATCTGTAAAGCCACACTGTGAGCTGTGGAGAACGAGGCGGGGACTCAGAACTCTTAGACCTTGTCTCTCCTTGAGTGCCATGCCCGTGACAAGCCTTGACATCATCTGATGTCCTCAGTGTTTAACTGTGAGACAGGACTACATAACCGCCCGACTTCTTAAATATGGTTTCTGTGCTTACAGTGGGGAAAGAACTTCTGTGGGAGCTCCATTGGCAGCAGAAGCACAAGTGCACAAGATGGAGCCAGGGCTGGAGAGGAAAGGTTGGATAGGGATTTCCTTTCAAAAACCACACTAAAGATCGTTAAAAGGGGGGGCTTACTTTGTCGTGTATTTAGATGGGAATTATAATTGCAGCCGTAAATTTCTTTTAATAACAAGGAATGAAAGAAGTAGATTTCTTCTCATAATTCTCCTATCAAGCTTTATGGCAGTATGATACCACATTTTGTTATCCTGCTCTCCCATAAAAATGACAGAATACTTTAGGACTTCATTTTTCCCCCCTCTGGGGCCCCTTTAAGCATTTGATTTTCAAACTTTTCTGATAAATTTCTATCTCGTCATTCTTCTCTCTTATTGTTTATTTTCCTGTTTCTACCACTCCCATCTGCCAAGAGCTTTGCATGTGATTCCAACAACCATCAACATCTCTTCTATCAACGTCACAAAACTCCACATCTGTTGCAAGATTTGCTACTTTACTTTAGTGGAGGGGATTTATCCTGTTTTGTTAAAGTAACTGCCAAGCCTACTGTTCACTGGAGAGAGATTTTTAATTATGTGTGTGAAGGGGGAAGTCTTATAAATAGATAACATCAGAGAAGGCGTGTCAGGGATTTTGTTACTCTTCCACTTGTAAAAGAATCTACCCTTTTCTTCCTTCCTTCTTCCTTCCTTCCTTCCTTCCTTCCTTCCTTCCTTCCTTCCTTCCTTCCCTCCTTCCTTCCTTCTTTCTTTCTTTCTTTGGCTATACAAATTCACCTCATATTAAAATAAGATAGTCTCTGATGTCTGATCCCAGAAGATTGGCATCAATGGAATTCTTATCATCTGAATAATTAATAAATAAGAGAAAGATATCAAATAACACATGAATTCCAAAACAGACGTTTACTTGTGGGAAGCGTGCCCAGTGAGCTTTGAGGTCATTAGGGGCCTGAGTATTTCTCATCACTGTTCGGCAATTCTTCTATTTCTCCTGTTTTTCTAAGAACACTGCTATACACACACACACACACATACACACACACACACACACACACACACACACACACGTATACACACGTGTATATACAGGTATACACAGGATATATATGTCCTGTGTTTGGGAGAAGGTAATACCATGTTTCTCTCTCTCTCTCTCTCTCTCTCTCTCTCTCTGTGTGTGTGTGTGTGTGTGTGGCAATGCCCCTTTCCCTACCTGATCATGTTCTAGATGAGACCACTTCCTCTTATACACACCTCTCCCTATCACATGCCAAATAAATGTGATCCACCAACCCTGGAATGTAACCTCCAAAGCTATGGGCTAACTAATTCTTTTCTCTCTGCAAGTTAGCTGCCTTGAGTGTCTGGCTGAGGTAATGCAAAGATGACTAATACAAGCTTGTGGCAAAATGGTGAAAACTGCCTTCACGTTATTTCATAATAAAAAATATTGAGGATGTTTCTTGATGGCAAAATCAATTTTACATTATATACCATATATTTCTGTTATTAGATAGTAAGTAACCAGTAAGGCTTTACACAGATACAGACCAAGCCTGAAGGACATTTTCTTAATCAGTGATTGGTTGAGGCAGACTCAGCCCATTGTGAGTGGTACCATCCCTGAATTGGGGTCCGGGGATCTATAAAAAAGCAGGCTGAGCAAGCCAGGGGAAGCAAGGCAGAAAATAGCACCCCTCCGTGGCCTCTGCATCAGCTCCTGCCTTCAGGTTCAACTCTCTGTCCCGACTTCCTTTAATGATGAACAGTGATATGGAAGTGTAAGCCAAATAAACCCTTTCCTCCCCGAGCTGCTTTAGTCATGTTTCATCACAGCAACCTAAGACACCCTGTTTGCATTTATCTCACATAGTTTTGATCTGATTTTAGATGTATACATATATGTGTGTATATGATTTTATTTTATTTATTATATGTGTACATACACAAGTATGTTCAGGTGTCAGCAGAAGTAAGAAGAGGGCAGCCTGGTGAGGTACAGAAAACTGAATTCTGGTCCTCTGGAAGAGCATTAAGCATTCTTAAAGGCTAAGCCCTCTTTCTAGCATATATATGTAAATATATATGTAATATAATCACATATATATGCTAGAAATATATATTTATATTTATTATCAATTTATTATATAAGTTTATTCATATATTTGTCATATATATTTATATTTGTTGTTAATTTATTATATATGTTTATTCATGTATTTATTATATATTATATCATTGATATCATATATAATTTAACAAATATATAAATTATAAATATAAAAATATATTATATATAAATATGTATACATTTGAAGTAATCATGTTAAAGTATAAATGTTGCTTTTTATCTCCCTCCTTCTAGTAGAATGTTGGTTCTATGAGGCAGGAACTTTTATTCTCCAGTGTATTCTCATTGGCCAAGTCCAAGTTGTACCTCAATAAGGATTTGGTAAGTGACTGTATAAGTCACCATTGTTTTCCAGTGACAAGATAGCTAAGAAAATCAACCTATAAGAAGGAAGAAAGGTTTATCTTGGTCAGTTTTGGACATTTCAGTTCTATATGCAAAGAGTGGGAAAGAGGAGACAGAAGAGGGAAAGAGAAGAGGGGAGGAGAGGGGAAGGTAGGGGAGGGGAGAGGAGAAGAGAGGAGAGGAGAGGAGAGGAGAGGAGAGGAGAGGAGAGGAGAGGAGAGGAGAGGAGAGGAGAGGAGTCATGGTCTAACCATCCCTTAAAGGGTGTGCTCCCAATAACCTAACCACCTTCTGCTAGGCCCTTCCTCTCAAAGGCCTTCACAGGCCTCTCACTGCCTACACAGTAGCACCAGCTGGAGAACAGGCTTTCGATGAGCCTTTGGGAAACATTTAAAATGGAAACAGGTAACCTCCGGAGGCAAGAGGAAGGAGGCAGGAGGTAGGAGGCAAGAGGTAGGAGGACCCTGTAGAATATTCCAGAAACCTGGGAGGTGAGAGACTCTCAGGACTTAAAGGGAGGGACCTTAGATGAAATGCCCTACAGTGGGGAGAGGGAACTTATAGAGTCCACCTCCAGTAGAAAGACAGGACGTCAAGTGGAGGGATGGAGTTGTCATTCCACAGTCAAAGACTCTGACCCAGAATTGTTCCTGTCTAAAAGAACTGCAGGGACAAAAATAGAGAAGACTCCAAGGGAAAGGGGGTCTAGTGACTGCCCCGAACTGGGATCTGGCTCAAGGAGAGACTCCAGGGCCTGACACTATTACTGATGCCATGGTGTGCTTACAGACAGGAGCCTAGCATGGCTGCCCTCCAAGAGGCCCAACAAGAAGCTGAAAGAGTCAGATGAAGATACTAGCACCCAACCAATGGACAGAAGCTGGGACCCCTGTGGCTGAATTAGGGAAAGGCTGGAAGAAGCTGAGGAGGATGGTAACTCCATAGGAAGACCAGCAGTCTGAACTAACCTGGATCCCTGAGATCTCTCAGACACTGAGCCACCAACCAGGCAGCATACACTAGCTGATTTGAGGCCCCTGACACATATACAGCAGAGGACTGCGGGGTCTGGCCTCAGTGAGAGAAGATGCACCTAACCCTCATAAGACTGAGGTCCCAGGGAGTGGAGAGGTCTGGTGGGATGGGGTTGGGGGTAGAAACATCCTCTTAGAGATGGGGGAGGAGGTATGAGATAAGGAACAGTCAGAGGGCAGACTGGGAGAGGGGGGATAACGACTGGACTGTAAAAAAAGATTAAAGAATAATAATGAAAAAAAAAGAAGAAAAGAAGAAAAAAAGATCCAAACCATCACAACCATGACTCGATGGCTTGTACCATTTTGAATGGGAAGGAAACAGGACCAAACATATGTTTGATGGCAGCATTGTTTAGTTCAGGTTAAAGAAGAATAAGATCGGGAAGGGCAGTCTGGGCATGAATGAGTTAATTAAACAACTCCTAACTGACTGGGCACGGGTAAGAAGTGAGAGACAAAGGGGTGAAGTGGGTAGGAACTGAACCTTAAAATTCTTGAAACTGATAGAACACAAGGGTGGGTGACGGGTGAGGGGGGACCCTTGGTTTGTGGAGGGGAGGGGTGCTGAGGTCAGGAGAAAGAAGTAGAGGAAAAGGGGGAAATGAGGGAACCTAGCGTCTAATAACCACCACAGGAAATGGGAGAGGGATAATGAAACAAGAGGAGACTGCCTCAGAGGCTGTCAAGCCAAAGCTCTCCTGTCATGGAAAGGGTGGTTAGTTAGAGACTAGCGCACTGTCCCAAACGGCCACAGTGTGGAGGGATTCCAGGCTGGTGGTTACCACTCGCAAAAGTGGCTCAACTCCTTTGCGCCGGTTTTCCTATTAAAACGAGCAGGTTCCATCACGCCAGGCACAACGTCCCTTAAATAAGATTATCGTGCCTGAAAGTGGCCCAGAGCCAAAGAGTGCTGGATCTGGACTTTGTGGGGCCTAGAGATCTTACAGTTTGAAGGGCACCCTAAGACTAGAATGTTAGCTAAAAGTGTGCTTAGGGGAGAAAGGAAAACACCACAAATTATAGGGTTTTAAGCTGTCAGATGCCACATGTGTCACGAAACACAGAAAACCCCAATGCTTCGTTAATGAGCTGCCTGGCATCCATCCATAGCGTTCCTCCTAGACCGTCTGCCTGGTGCACGGTCTTGATCACGGCCTCATAGGACGATGGCTTTTTAATATGATTGTTATAGAAAAAACAAAAAGATCATTCAGTCTTTTCTTTAGATAGTCAAACAAAATTTGTTTTTTATTATTGATAGCTGGGATGTGCTAAACACTAAGCAGACATCTCTATGAATATAAAGTGTAAGAATTGTGAACCATTGCAATCCTCACATCTCTGTCAAAAAGATGCCTCTGTAGAGTGGTGCATTCTGTTGTTGTTGCTGCTGCTGCTGTTGTTGAGTTTATTTCTGGCAGGAATAAACTCCCATTCTGTTAGTCATTGCCCACAATAGCCTCTCCTACAAGTCTCCAATCAAATGCCCCTTCGCCACTTCCCTGCTCGGGACAACCAGCCCCATAGAACACATCGATTCTCTGCTTTCACTTCTGGGCTCTGCATCTTCTTATCTCATTGATGAGAGGCCAATGCACTGAGCAGTAGACGTATTCCAGGAAGCTGTGTCTATAGGGCATGCTTAGCAAGAATCTAATACACACGGAGGGTGCCTGGACACCATGTAAATATATCTTAGAAAGCCACGACTAAACGTTGGTTCAACCTGTGTTGCCTTAACTAGATTCCCACAAATACTAGTGGCCATTCCAAGCTCCTACTGCCCAATATTAGGACTAGAAACAAGAGAGGAAGCTGATGATAAACCTTGACCTTGACCAATCTCTTACGTTGCCAGCCTTACCTAATATGCTGCCCTGTGGACACATTACTTCATTCTTGCGTGGGGTCTGGGAAGGAACCTTTGCAACATGTCAGTACCAAGGCAAACCTGCATCTCATTCAGACCCTGCCAGGTACTCAGCCAATCACTGTCACTCTCTCCCACTCACAAGCCATCTAAGGAGTCTGCTGTCTGCCCACACCCAGGACCCAGCTGCCCTCAAGCTGTGCACAGCCACTGCTTGACAGCCACTGCTTCCCCTCACCACTCAACTGACTTAAGCACACCGTGCATAGGCTTGTATTTGAAGTAGATGCGATATTTTAAATAGAAGAAAAAAAAAACCAGACTTGCTCTTTGCAATAGTCTGTCTGGAAAGATCCCTTTCAAATATAAACCATAAAAACCTAAAAAAAAAAAAATCATGAGGACTGACCCTAGAACCTAGATGTGTTACATAGGAGCCTTGCCTCCAAAATAGACTGAACTATCATTTCACACAGACTGGTGTTCAAGAAAGGGTGATCTGTGTATCCTGGCCATAATACATTTTGGGTTTGTTTTTTTTTTAACTAAAACATGTTTAGGTTAGGTTATGAAAGGAGGTGTAGAGAAAAGAAGGAAAGCAAACAAGCAAACAAAAAAACCCTTCCAAAAGCATGTGCACTTACTTTAATTTTAAACCATTAACTTCTGAAAAGATAGAACCCATTTCCATCACCTTGCTGAAGTGCAGAAGAGAAGGCAGTGTTTTTCCAGGAGCTAATACCCTTTGTCCTAAGAGAGATTGTAATAAATGCACACAATTTATAAGTGATACTTTGAAGACTATCTCACAGAATTTAAAGCAATCCAGGATTTAATAGCAATCAACAGAATCAAGGCGGAGTGAGACTATTACGGCTGAGCACACTGGAAAAGTGGGGCTGGAACTGATGCTGCTTATTACTCATTTTGACAAGTGCAAACTCACATTGAAGATAGCAGGAGTGGAGACGGGGCGGGGGGCTGCAAGGAAGGGTAATACGAATGCATTATTAACACAAAAACAAATCTGACTTTAAGCCCGCCTCATCTCCTGGTTAGTCAGAATAATAATAAGGCCTTGAATTCTCATTGTACTTTACATCAAAAGAAAGCAGAGAATGCCCACATCGTCAAGGGTGTACTATGGTCAGCCCACATTAGCAGTATTTTTCCATAGGAAAGCAGTAACTGAAGAAAATGTAGGCAGGATGGGAGCAGATGCAGATAGGTGATGTCACAAGCACACTCTGACCCCAGGAACATAGGGCACAAAGCTGTACTGCTCTCTACAACAACCTCCCTCTTTCCTTCCCCCAAAGGCTAGCACATCTGGGCAGAAGCCACTCGATTCATTCTGACATGGTACTGAGAACAACACCAGCAGAAAGCCTCTGACCCTCTTCTCTGTGCTAATGGGGAAAGTCCTAACGAGATATTTCAAAAGAAAAATACCTGCCACTCCAGTCCAAGAGATGTTCCCCCACAAAGATCAGGCATGCGGACATGCCTGAAGCACCCCAGGTGGACCTGGCAGAAGCTGCATCTACAACCATCTATTAAGCCCACCTGTAATGTATGTGTGTGAATATTTGTCTCTTACACTTCTCGAATGAAGGAGTCCCGTTACCATCCCCATTTTCCCGAGAAAACTAAACCACAAAGATACTGACGGACATAAGAGGGGAAACCTAGGTAATATAAGCATCATGGGGGAAAAGGAAGGAATTTAGCAAAGTGGACAAAATCCTGCTCTTTGGCAAACGTGTGCACTCCAGGTGCTCATGCACTGCATCCACAGACCACCCCAGGACTCAACATACGGTCAAACTTTATGGGTTCCTATTTCTATGGAACACCCGCCCATCTCCACACTGTTGCATTGACTCTTTCCTTAGAAACCCATCGATACAATGGCTAACCTAATGTAAAGAACAAAGCAAAGGACAAAGAATGTGCACTCAGTGCACTGACTGGAGAAAAGGCTCCTGTCAGGGAAACTGGCTTTATTGGTTTTACAAAGGAATATCGACAGCCTGATAAATAAGTTAAAGGTGTGTGGGTAACAGGGTGGCTATCCCAGGGAGCGGCTATTCTTCTACCTCTGTTCCTCTTGCATGCAAGTGTATACACCCAAATTAATATTAGAGTAAGTATTGAGGAATGTTTAAAGATGTGTTGTATTCTTGCCTTACAGGAGCACAAAACAAAATAGCTGGACCCTTTTCCTTAAGAGCCACAGCAGTGTATCTCTAAAAGACCAGCCCCTCTTCTCCACAGGCTTGGTACCTCCATTACCCACATCTACAGTTCTCATTACTACCCAAGGAGAAGTATTTATACCAGGGATAATAAAACTGAACGGATACCCTGCACTTCAGATTTTCAGCTCAGTAAAATGGATCCTTTGATTCAAACACACAGGAGTGATGATGTCACTTGGGAACCCAAAGTCAGCTGTTCACGAATGTCCTGTTAAACTCAGGAGGCCGGAGGTCATAAGGAAATTCACTCTTTACAGAAATGTTGAAACATGTAAGGAAACGGACTGTTTGAATGAAAGTGTAGCTTTTTATCAGCCACTGAAATCTAATTTTCAGATCCACTAGGAGTACACCATTCTTTAAGAATTAAAAAGGAAAGGCAGTTATCAATAATGCAGTTAGCTTGTGTATGTCAAGGGATCAAGTCAAGCCACTCTTTAGAAATCGATGAGATAGTTAATATGAATTTGTGTTCTAATGGACAGGCACAACTGGAGAGTGAGGGTATAACTTTAGTACTTGAGCCAAGATGTTCAAGTTGGGTCCACAGTTTTCTCTCCAGATACCTTTTAGCATCAAAGTAAGAGTAGAGACAGTTCTAGCATTGGACTGGATTCTTGCCAGTTTTGTGAGAACTATTATTAAATATGAAGGGATTTCCTGAACTGGCCTTAAACTGTGAGTATCTTAGAATGTCTATCCTGGAAAAAAATCAGCAACACCCACAAAGCAGGCTACCCCATCTCTAATCCCCATTTTGCCAGTTCATCTCCAGCCAAGTTTTAAAGCAGAGTCTGGGGATGTACCAGTCTAATTCTAAGGCGATAGCCTTCTAATTTCACACTTTCAATATTAAGACAAAATGATGTATCCATTATCAAGTGGGTGACTAGGTGTATTAGTTTGGGTTCTCTAGAGTCACAGAACATATGGATAGTCTTTATATAGTTAGGGAATTTGTCAATGACTTACAGTCTATAGTCCAACTCCCCAACAATGGTCAGCAGCAGCTGTGGATGGAAGTCCAAGGATCTAGCAGTTTCTCAGTCCCACGAGGCAAGCAGGCAAGGAAGAGTGAGAGCGAATCTTCCTTCTTCCAATGTCCTTATATATCTTCAGCAGAGGCTGTAGCCCAGATTAAAGGCTGTAGGTCTCCAGCAGAGGGTGTGGCCCAGATTAAAGGCGTGTGCATCCATGCCTTTAATCCCAAATGATCTTGAACTCGGGAGATCTCCTTGTTTTAGCCACTATGCTTCAAGATCTCCATACCAAGATCCAGGTCAGAAACTTATATCTCTGAGCCTCCAAATTAAGATCATAGGTGAGCCTTCCAATTCTAGACTGTATTTCATTCCAGATATAGTCAAGTTGACAACCAGGAATAGCCACTACACTAGGAAACTTGTTACCTGGGCTCCAATGCACTAGGTCATATAGGTGCTTCCAGTAAAGAGTGGGTCTCAAAATGCCAATAGCCTGTGACGGACAATAATGGCTGGAGAAGCACGGTATAGTCTGACTCTCAGCTCTCTGCACTCAGCAACCCGCTGGACAGTCTTGGGCAATGCCATTCACCCTCTGAGCCTCTGGCACAAGCCTGATGTGAGTTGGCATGTAAAACACCATTGTAAGCATTTGAGAAAGGATCCATAAATCCATACAATTATCAACTGACTATATTTTGTTTTAATTTTTTTCCCTATCCCTTCCTCATAATTTACTATCTACTACCAGCACCTTGACTCTGTCTCCTGATGTTCTGACCTGATATCCAGACTCTGTAACTGTCCTGCCAGCTCTTGCTGCACAGATAACATCACTGCTTTTTTTTTTTTTCAAATGTACTGTGATAGCTCCATCAGCTTCCCTCCACCGCAGGCCCAACGCTGACTTCCATGAAGGCCTCCTACTGTAAGGAATGAACAACCAAGAGCTCGTGGAGCTGCAGAGAAATTAAAATGCCGGGGCTGAGGAAAGAGCCCAATTGGTAGAGTGTTTGTCTAGCATGCATGAAGACTTGGGTTCCGTTCCTTAAACTATGTAAACATCTGTAGTCCCAGAGCTAAGAAGGAGGACTCAGGAGAGTCAATCATTCAATTTCATTCTCAGCTACATGAGTTCGAGGCCAGCCTGCTCTACAGAGACTGTCCAAAAGGGGAGAAGCGCTGGCAGTTGTTAGGAGCACTGGCTGCTTTTCCTGAGGATCAGGGTTTAATTCCCAGCACTTACATCTAGGCCATCTAGGACTAGTCCCAGTGTGTGTGACTCCCCTTCTGGTCATTGTAGGTACTACACACATGTAATGCACAGACAACATTCAGGGAAAACACCCGCACAGTTAATAAAAATAAATATTTTTTTAAAGTTAAAGGGAGGGGAGAGGAGAGAAAAGAAAAGAGAAAAATGAAATCCTACAAAGATACGGTTTGTTATTACTGTTCCAGTCTAAGCTCCTGTCGATGCCTCTAACTGCAAGTTTTAATCTTTAAACAGTCACAGCTTTGCTTCAAATCACTGCTTCCACTTCAGCGTTGTTTGCTATTCCTCCATCTTAAAGTCATTGTCTTCTCTTGATCCATGTTGAATTACATGAGTCTTTTAAAATAAAAATCAGGACAAACGATAATAATTCAAGTCATGTATTGATAATATCACCTGTTATATTATGATTTTATGTGGTGATGACAATTCTGACAGTTCTCCTCTGTGTTTTTCTCTTTGTATTGTTTAATATAATTTTGTACAATCCACAACAGCACATTTCTTTTCCACCTGTAGAATCACATGGGATAGTGGGAAACAGGTGTGGGTTACAGGACTCAGCTGATCAAGGTACAAAGCTGGGACGCTTCACCTGTCCCTGGCTGCTTGATTCAAATCTCCAAGCTCCGTTTTTTTCATCTAGAAGAGGAACAAGAAAATCAGGGAAGTCTCTGAAAGCACAGCGTCAAGCGCCCAGCTCCTCACGTGTTGGCTGTCCTGACTGCAGCTAGACTCACAACCTCTACTGTGATCCTTCCGGACACCAGAGGAAAGGTGTAAGCACCTCCACCTCCTAGCACCTCTTAGCTTTTGATTAGAAAGCAAGACCGAACCTTCCAGGAGGCTGAATTAATTGAGGTAAATCATTTCCTAGTGCTGTTGAGGCATAGTCTAGGAATGCTCCCTCTGACTGATCAAGAGCGATTTGATTCCCCTGGTTGCCACTGGCTCGTTTTGGGTTGTTGTTTATTTGGTTTGGGTTTGGGTTGGATTGAGGCATGGCAACTCACTGGGTGGATGAATCTTTGTAACCTGCCTACAGAAGTCAGGTGCCAGTTTTTCAGGGCCTGAAGTTTGTACCGTTTGGGAGACCCTCTTATGAAAATGAATGCAAAACACAAGTACAAAGTTAGGTATTAGGTGTATGTTTGTTATGATACAAATTAAACAGGGCCTGGTGCTTACAGCTAATTTGTTCTGTGGGAGTCGCTGGTTTGCCAGGCACCGTGTAAGGCTCAGGGGGAATGGCCAATGCATGCTCCAGTGTCACACATGGATCCTGTGGTCTGGTAAATTTCAGAAATCGTGGGCTGATTATACATCTCCCATGGCCTGAGGAGGAAGATCGTTTAACATCATAGCTTGTCAGTCTCTTCCCTACTGTGGACCAGGAATAACCCAGAACTTTCCATGTCCAGTAGCAATCTGTTCGCTCATGTCTTTTCCACAGGAACAGAGGATTCTCTCTCACACGGCAATCCATGACAAACAAGACACAAGTTGAAACCAGACATATACAAAGGAAAAGATGAGATCCAAAGGCTGCACAATATGCTTTAGGTAGGAAGAGAGTCTGCGGGCAACACAAGTGTCCTGCGTGGGTTTGAGGGACATTTATTTCTATCTTGCTACATTCTTCCTCTGACTGCTGTCCAAATGAGGAATAAGGAAAGACAAAACAAGCTTTATTCCCCCTGGAGAGTTCTCAAGCCGGTGTTTAAATGATCATTACCGTTGCCTTCATTACCCTCCTGACACTGCATCAAGCAGCCTTCAGTATCTTGCACTTGCCTTGTTTTACTGTGATGGTTGTTTTTGTTTTGTTTTTTGTTTCTTGTTTTTATTTGTTTGTTTATCTTTATCTAAAATTTCACTGCAATCCAGGAAAGAGTTAGATCTTTATAAAGGTTGATTAAAAAAATATTAGCACATGACTCTTGCACTCCTTTTAAATTTCATATTTCATTAGGTATTCTCCATATACATGGAAAAGTTGGGGGAAGAACACTGGAGCTCAGGCTGACCCCAAACTCACAACAGTCCTCCTGCCTCCTGCCTCCCAATCACTGGGGTTACAAGTGTGAACCACATGACTGGCTTCTGCACATCTTTGATTTTAACCTTTATTCTCATTTTCTCTCTGGCAGATATGATACTATGCATCGATGCAATGGAATGGGGCCTTACTAAATTATTCTCTTTCTGCTCTGCATACAAGAGCTTGCATGTGCAGCAACTGAATCTTTTATCTTAAACTGACAAGGCTTAGTCATGAGATGCGCCTCGAAATATTCATCACTGTCTAATGTGTTCAGGGTATTGCTTAACATTCAAGGCACCATACTCTGGCCTTTTCTTGAATTTTTGTCTTGATTAAATGGCTCTGGTATCCAAGAAATAGAAACCGCAATCCCTGAAAAGCCGTATGTGTAAGACAGACATTGATCCCATTTTAGAGTTACCAGTAGACCACAGCACCGCTGTGAAATTATCCAATTTGGGTTAGAAGGCTTTAAAGAATGAAGGCTGGGGAATTTATTGCACTATCAACATATTGCATCTTTGCAAGAGCAGAGAAGAAACCATGTAGCAACTGCGGCTGCAAACATCAATGCAAATGTTATTACGTCTCACTTCTCTTGTCAGACTGGCTGCTGACATCTCAGCCGGCTGTCTGTGGCAAAGCAAACCTATTTTCTATTGGCTCGGCAGTGTCACGTGACCCACTGCCTGCACCAACCTAAATTACCAAGTGAGCTGTTGTGTGAAATCATTCCTACACCCTTTGGTGACTTTGCGGTGTGACAAGCACTCCAGGAATATATTGGATGCCTTCAGACCACATTTGCACCTTCCGCAATCCACCCGGGGGGCCGAGGTTTCCAAGCTCCTCGAGGGATTTGTGTTTTTGTTGACTCGAATTTGCAGAGGTTTGTGGGCTCAGCTACCTCAAAGAAACACCACCCCTACTTACATTTGCTCAGTGTCCCTCCGCCTTTGTGCCACATTTGTTCGTGACTTCAGCTGCGCATTACGCAGGCTTTCCAATTGTGGGTTCCCCGACTCTGATAATGCATTCCATTCCTCATGCTGGGATGATTTATGTGGTAAAGAGATCACAAAAATCAGACTGGAAAGACATCTAGACGTATTCTTACCTGAAAGGAAAAACAAGAGAAGACAAAACACTCAAATTGCATCCTCAATTCCCAAAGTGAAAGTTTGGCTTCTCACATTTCCAGCTCCCCCCTCCCTCTCCCCCCTCTCCAATTCAAATACCCATTTTTATGCTGATAGCAAGGATGGAAAACAGTATAACCTTCCCAGAGGTCAGCTTGACTCTACTCTAGGTAGACAGCAGACTTAGAAGGATGCTGAGTCAGAACTGAGCATAAAAGCAAAATAGCTATTTAGAGGGGCTTTGTATTTATAATTGCCACCTTATTATAATCTTCATAAAATGCACAAATACAAAAGGTAGATGGTTAAATAATAAAGTCATATATAAATATAAAAGAACTCAACCCCGATATTGGTTGAAAATGTGAAATATTCTTCCCTAATTATTGATGGTTTTGAAGTTATGTTTGTAATTCTAGAGGATTTTAAAGATTGGCCCACCAATCTTTAAAAGAGCAATACATTTTTCATACACATGTGAGAGTGTATGTGTATGGCATATAACACGTGTATGTGCACATATGTGAAGTCATAGAAAGATGCCGGGTGTCCTGTTCTATCAATATGCCTTATTTCCTTGAGACAGGGTCTCTCAGTGAACTTGAAACAAGACTGGCAGCTAGCGGGTCCCAGCCATTGTCCAGTCTGCCCCACCCCTGGCCAGGGCCGGGAGTATGTGGCTATGCTCAGCTTCTCTTGTGGGTATTGGAATCCCAACTCACTTCCTCAAG